>NC_135778.1:6076613-6182929 GCF_028453695.1 Augochlora pura
TGAATATTAATAATTTGGAAAAGTTCAGAAGCGAACGAATATTGGCAAATTTTTTAATGAAATGAAATTTACTGACAGCATGGTCAATAATTAAATCGTATAGGTCAGAAAAACCCTGTTGTTATACAATATTAATTTGCGCGATGTGACAAATATATAGTTTGGTTTGCAAGGTACGAGCGTATACTAAATAATTTCTAACCTTTCACTCAGTCACTTAAAACGTTTAAAAACTGGGACAGCATAAAATTTCATTAGATAAAATTAACAAGGAAATCTGTTACAATACCATCTGATATTTCAAATCGTTAATTTGTTATAATAACGAAAATATTAATAAAATGATAATGTTTGTTACATTGCAAAGTCTCTGAAAACATTTGAAAATAGACTCGCAAAAGAACGATAACAGGGATAAAAACGTTAATTACGTTAAAGATTAAAATTTGAACGTTCTATTCGCGTAATCCATCCTAATCTGACTAATTTATTCATTAATCCGGCTTGAAATTTTTCCATAATTTCCCGGTTAGCGGAGCGTGCCATCATTTTCGGTTAAATGAGACACTGTGTGCCAATATGTTTCAGGTTCGCGAAAAAATTCAATGAATCTTAATAAACTGCCAGGCGAAAAGGGTGTTCGTCGTCGTCGTCGCGAGGTTAACTCAGCCCTACGCTTTCCCCAGGCGTCGCTGAAAGAATATGGAAATTAACGGTACACAACACACGCCCGTGTACGCGCCGACACCCGCGCATACACGGAGAGAGTGTGTGTGTGTGTGTGTGTGTGTGCGCGCGCAGTAACGAAATTACACTGTTAGAAGCTTATTGACGGTTTGCATTCTCAAACACTCTCGATTCCACGAGGACAGGAGTTCACACAAAGAGGCGTGTAACGCACTTGACACGATTACCAGTCAAAGAGCTTCCGCGTTACGAAACAACCCCTTAATGGATCTGAGATGCCGCCGGAGCGATAAGCCACATTCTCGCAAACACGTTGCTCAAAGGAGGCTCGCGTGGGTGCGATCGATTCTTTTTCAGATATATCCCTGTGTCGGTGCCGCGTCGAGCCCTCGCCGTGTTGAACCTTGCCCAAGACTCCGCTTTCGAATAAGTGGTGACACTGTTTCCACCCGTGTGCAATCGATAGAATAACTAGCGCGATACAGAAAATCTACACGGAACGGTAAAGATATATCGAGCATCGTGAAGCATGCATACTTCTGCTACAAAGCTCTATTGAAGAAGCTTCCCCGATTTTCTTCACTTTATCTCATCTTTCTATTTTTTTGATAGGATACTTGAAATGATGTTTGGATAATGTTAAAATAATAATAATAATATGTAGTCTCAGATCACCTTTATGGGAAGTGTAAAAAAGTTAGATACAACGATAACACATTGGAAACAACATAGATTGTTCAAATTAATTTGAAATTGTGTATGCAAGCGCTGCTGTCGTACCTTCGTTACGTTACTCAAATTGTCCCAGTTCTACTCAAATGCAGCCAGTGGCACGAAAATTGCGTCATTAACGACTGACATTGTTGAGTGAGGTAGACTATTAAAGAAATAAAACACGGAATAAATCGGTCTTTTTAAACTGGTAAACTAGATTTTTCTCTTACAATGCCTAATTGTCGTCTAAGTAATCGGCACAGTATCATTTGCAAAAATCAAAGTTCAGCAACCCTTACATTGTTACGGGAGCTCCAGGATCCGGCCAATTTCTCTCTAGACCAAGATCGACACGCCTGTTTGAGTAATCCAGCGAAAAGCTTGACCGAGGAGAATTGACCCTACCGCTCCTTTCATGCTGCGACGATTAGCACTTATTCGTACTTAATAATTTTCCTAACAGGACCAGACAATTTTTGTTTCCTTGTATTACCTTAACACGTCCGTCGCCGCGTCACTCATATCTGGGTGACACTAATTTCTGACCAATTTTGAAAATTTATTTTCATTGCAATATATTCGAGCAAAATGAATTCGACTACGATTTTTCAAACGCGAAAGAGTACTAACGTCATCCCCCATGATAAATGTGAACTTTTTAGTTTTATTTTAATTAATTAAATTGCTTTAACCCTTTGACTACGGCGGACTTTGGCACGGCCGTAGTTTTTCGTTAGACATGCCTTTCTGAGGAAGTATATTAAAATATCCCAAATATTGAATTCTATTACATTAAACCAATATTACTTGAAGTGAACAATAATTTTAAGCTTTTTTTAAAATATATAACATAAATGTTACACAATATATAATTAATCGGGGCGAAATTTGATCTTGACGCCTATTGGCGCCTACAGTACCGGGAAGCCAACATGTTTCGGACGCCAATAGGCGCCAACAGTAGTCAAAGGGTTAATTATGTGGGGATTTTAGGAATTTGTGGGATTTTAGTGTCTAATTGTGGGCGACGAACGTGTCAATTCACCTTCTTTTCTATACTTTGATAGAAGAATTTATTTTCACTTCGACGCAGAAGAAATCAACAATATCCATATTCAGTAGAGCTTTCACGAAATCGTCGCCGCGAGTCCGACTCGTTATTGTAGCGCAAGAGGGGGGTTAACAGTCGCGGAGTGTCGAGGATAATACGAATCCCGAACACCGAGCCCCGAGAGCTCGCTTGTTTGGAAAGTAGGGAAACCCTTGGCGGCGTCACTTGTCCCCATAAATCCCCGTCTACCGGCCGCGCATTGACGTGCACGCCAGAAACTGAATAATTTATCCGGCCGGTTAACTGTATAATTGTTCGCCGTTCGAGCGGTGTCCCGAAACTCTCAATGAGCCGGGCAATCGTCCTGTTTATGTTTCACTATTTAGAGAATAATTATAGGATCAAGCAACGCGGGGATGGTTCGGGGTGGGGCTACGAGGGACGAGGCTTGGACGATAGTGAATTATTAATGGGGGGAACGCGTTGTACGGCAAACAGTTACCGGGACGACGTATTAATTATCGTATGCGCCCGATGCGCAGCATCGAAACGGCCCTCTCTCTCTCTACCCCCCCCCTTTCCGCGTTTATATTAACGCCGGAACGCCGCCGCTCCAATTCTTCCCGCAAATAGGAAACGGGACGATTCACGGGAACAATTAACGTTTTCTGAACGGGCGCGCCGCGCCGCGCCGCGAAACAATCGCTCCTGTCGCGCACGTGCCACCATTATACAACCACGACCGGACGAATCGTCGATTGTTGCCGAACAATAATTCAAAGACCTGCGCGCCCCACTCCTCCCCGACTAACCTAACGTCGCGATCGTACGCTGCACGGAATTTTTCGCAGTTTTATACAACCGCGGGGCTGTTTCTAAATGTTCGATTGCGCGCGGGTACCGCGCGTGTTCGCGTGTAGATAATAACCGTTCTCTGTGTCGCGGGTAACAACAAAAGAATTAATTAGTGACCCGGATCGGGTCGACGGAGAATTGTGTCGTCTCTTCATTCCTATGTTTCCAGGCCAGGTTTAATGACACGCCTCGCGTCCACTGAACACACGCCCGCCCCGTTCCACACCTTTTCTTTGTCTTCTTTGCCTTCCGATTTATTCGAACGCTTCGTATGTTTTTAATGTCCGCTTAATTCGTTCGTTGTCTTGAACGATTTCGTTAACAGTCGCAACGTTTTACGCGTTCATGGGAAACATTGGTCGATGAAACAGGGAACAGAAACGAAAGATGTTGCTGGAAAAATATATCATTTTGTTAACTAGATAGCTATGTTTTACCGGTGTAATCGTCACGGAGAAGTGGCGGCGAATTTCGTGTCGCGAGTGTATACTAGTTGCGTGTAAAGAGATTGTGACCATTGGTTGTTTTAATTATAATGCGGCGGTCGAAGAGTCGGCTGGTTTTATGCGCGAGGAAAAGGAACGAGGCTATTCCTTTATTATGCAAGAGGCTGGAATAAAACAAGGCATAAAAAGTATGAATAACTTGAGATAAACTCATGTATCCCTGTATACACTGACTGAAATATTGTTGCATATCACGGAGCTTAATCAAATCAGGAAGAAATACCGAAATGATGTATCCCTTTTTTCTCTGTTATAGAAAAGAAACCCAGAAATCAATTATCACCGCTTTGATTGGACAAGAGGTTCCACCTAGCCTCAGAGACAAAATTTATAATAAATAAGCAATGCAACTGGTATGCCACCGAATTTAATAAATGGGATTCACTTTGTCGGTAGGATTAATATATTATATTCCCGACTAGAACCGCGCCGCGACTGAAGAACTTTATTTTGTACAGCCGGCCAGCCAGCAGGAAAGTCCCGGCTGCGTGCGTTCACACTTTACTTTGATATCAGGGCAAATTGAAAATTGTTCGCGCGGCCGAAAATCGAGCGGGGCGCACACGTCGGGCGCATCGAGGCGTACAGGCCGTCCGTTTTCGAATGCTGGAGGCTCGCGAGGAGAGAATTAATCGACGACCCAGATAACTCGATCGACGGCGAATAGAGGGAAAAGGCGGTGGTCATCCAATAAAAAGAACGGTCCGCGGCTCGAATTCTGGTTTCAACAATCGCGGTCCGAGGAAAAGTACGACAAAGGCGGGCTTGGCCTGTCCCCCGCGCGGCCGGTGACCACGGAGCTTTCAATCGATTTCCGGCCGGCCCATTCAAATCTAATCCGGTTTACGAACAATCCTAAGTAGACCGGTCCGTGAAAGTTTGATACGCCTATCACGGGGCGCAACTTCGCCCCGTAACGCCGTACGGGGTATACCCGTGGGGCCTTATCAGCCGGGCAAACTCGCCGAGTTAACAGCTGACGATGTCCCACCGCAGGATGCCTACAAATGCCACTTCGCATCCTGAATACCCTAATAGGGGAACGCCGGCGCGGCGTCGCGATAATGACGAAACCCCCGCCAGGACATCGAGAGCGTCGCAGATACCGAGACGCCGAGATCCCCCTCTCCTCGTTCGCCAAAATGGCCGCTCTTTCGCGACGATTTTAATCGAAGGTTTATGGCCGGCTCGTAACTGGGCCGAAATTTTCGACGCCCTGGATGATGTATTTATCGGACGAGACGACGTTCGATGCGTTCAACGGCCGTAACGGCTGTGAAATTCTCGGCGTGCCTCGAATGGAACTGCTTGCTCGTGGAACGAAAGGGCGCGCGTGCGTTGGACAGTTTTTCATGCTTCGAAAAGGTTTTTCCAGTTTTTTCGAAAACTTGTCGACAAATTTGTCTACGGAAAATCCGAAAGAAGTATCGTTTTATTATACTTAAATATGTGACTATATTCATGATAATGATATGCTGGAATTACAATGAATATTAATTTAAAAAATCCACTTTGTTTAATGTATCCATCGTAAATGAAAAAAATGTAAAAGTTATTGAATTTTGTCCCAAAAACGGAAATTTTGGTGCACTATCGAATATTTTCTGAAATTCGTTTAAGTAAAAGATAAATAACGCAGTCACGTAATAACTTTATTACATAGTAGCCGAAATAGCGATAATGATTCATTAAATTGTATTCAGTGAAACATTTAGTGGTCTCAATAATATCATTCCAATTAACATGATCATTCCACGAATATTTATTACAAAAATTTGTAAAATCCTTTATTCATTATTTGATTATAATTTCTGCATTTGTATCCAAAAAATTATCAAAAATTCAATAAAAAATTAATTAATTGCGAAGGAACCTTAATATTTAGTTGCTTTATAACCGTGATCATTCTTCACGTTTTTTTAAGCGTTTTCAATAAATATCCGCCTAAATGGTTACTTTTCTTTAGATTAGAAAATATTCGAGCCAGTAAATTCAGAGGACTGTTCGTAGCAGGGAACGAGTTAACCTGGGAGGGAGTGTGAATGATTAGCGAAATAAAAATTTAATTCCTCGAGACGGAACAGTGGCCGATGGTCCAACGAACGGTCGAGATTGCGATCCGAGGGCGAGCGTAGCGGAAGAGCGCCGCTAAAATGAGAGCACCGAGAAAATTAAGAAGAAAAGAATCGTCTCAATTATAAGCGCGGTGAAGCAGCTCGAATTAATTTACAGGCTAACGGCGAGAGCCCCCCCGGACTCTCTCTCTCTCTCTCTCTCTCTCTCGTCTTCGGCTCCTGGAAATTCCATTAATACGTTCCTGAGTGTTCGTGTTTCGCGAGAGAGACACTCCTTCTAAAGAAGACAGCCGTGTCCATTAAGCCCGGTGATGAAATATTTACGCTCCTGTCATCACTACGGGCCAGAATACACGAAAAGAAATTACGAAACTTTTACCGCTTTCTGGTTAACGAAAACGGATCTTCTCTTGATACGAACGCGTTTAAAAAACAAACAAAAAAAGAACCGCGATATTTCTTATCTTTTTCACGATTTCATTCTCGACCCGGAGATTGTAAATATAGTTGGTACTACGGCTATTAACCCTTTGACTCTGAGGCGCGGCTAAAAGCGTTACAGCACGTTCTAAAATAATTTTTATATTATAGAAAATTATTAAAAGTATAACTGTTGTTACATGAGTTGCAAGATTCAATTTCACATACATAAAATACATTTTATCATATGAAATGGAAATGCTATATGTCAGAAAAGTTATCTTAATGCGCAGTTAAATACGAATATTATTTCAAGAACTATCCTTCACGCAAATCTTATCAGATATTTGCGTGTTCAGGCTGCGTATACATAGTTTACTGCGAACAATGCGCAATGCAACTAAAACGATATCATCGATCTAAAGTGAAATAAAAGCGTATCCACAAAAATATGATACTATAGAATCTTTTTAATCGTACAATTTAATCGAAGAAATATAATTGTAACATCGTCTGAAAATAATGCAGAATTCAACGAATGTGTACGGCACAGTTCAATTACCGCTTAGAAATTGTTGCGTGCCTTTAGTAAGAACAAGAATAATTAGCAATTCAAAATCTATCTACATAAAATTACCAAGTACAGAAAAGTGCTATAATTACGCAACCAATTATTGAAATCTGTGCATGTTTATCATATATCGATCCCTCTTTCAGCATTTTAAACTCGCCTAGAAAAAAAGTAATTGTCGACGCAGATCTTTGTGCGAGATTGTCAGCTTGTTGTTTTTTTTTTCTTGCGATAGTTTATAAAACCTTGACACATAACCTTGACATTGCAACAGCGCAGAAAGTGGCTCGCTGCATAAGGAATAAAATATTTGAAGTAATTATCCATAAAGTAGAAATAATAAATATTAAGGAAATCTAAATTATTATAATGTTAATATTAACATGTAAAGGAAATCTAAATTATTATAATATTAACATTTTAATTGATTGTTTAAGATGTTTTCTTAATTCCTATTATTCCCTTATATATAAAAGCGACTTTTAATTTTATTGTTAGTATACTTAGTGCTTCTTTAACCCTTTCACTACGACTTCTGTCACGCTGTGTTGATTTATTTATCCATAATACTGTCTTTAATACGACCAGATCATTTTTGTCTTTAGTACCACCCTTATTTACTTCCGTTTCTAGACTTTGACAACAGAAGAATTCAATTTTATTTCGATTCAAAAGGAATTAATAATATCCACATTTATTAAATTTAGCATTGAACATTTATCACGAGTCTGACTCGTTATTATAACGCAAAGGGTTAATAAGAAATATTAACGTTCTCATACGAATTTCCTTCACTGTACCACCTAGTCACTTTCGTTTCATTTCCATTCACTTTCGTACAGTTAACCATGCTTCGAAAACACCGTGCAGCTTCAGCTGCGTTTATTTGCGGAACCACGTATCAAAGGATCGGATGTTAGGTTAAGAAAAAGGGGGGGGGGGCGGAAAGTCGCGAAGAGCAGTTCGCTTGCCACGATCGAGCGGCAGATTATGAGAACGGTACAGTTGATATCGGCGGTCTAATTTTTCTTGGAACTTAGTTAGCATTCTATCGGGCGCTTTCATCGACGCTGTCGCGGAAGACGGAACTCGCTGGCGGAGAGTTTCGCGCGGGCTCCGGTTCTTCGTTGTCTCGCAAGTTTCGATGGAACTTCCACATCACGGCGAGGCCGGAGCGCGAGAGGTGTCGAACTTGTCGCCCGTGTAGGCAGCTGCAAAAACCTTCGCGATATTGAACGAAGGGGCGGGGGGGGGGGGGGGGGGGGGATCGCACGTATAGCGGCGCTGCCAATCAAGATTAGCGAAAGGCAACCGAGTATTCCATCGGTCGTTTCTTAACCGCGCGTCGCATAATTTCGTTCGCGAACTTCTCCCCGCGGCTCGTTCGCCCGCGAAATTGTCAAACGATTGATTTATCGGAAAGCGATAAATTTCGCGCGGAGAACGGGAATATAAAATTCTGATAGGTAATTGTTGAACTTCGACAAAATTTTTCAAATATGCTAGACGGAATCCATGAAATGGTTATTCGATTTTCACGACGAGTTGTAAAACGTTATTTATTGGGTTGTTCACCGCGAAATGCGTACTTCGCGACATAATTTTAATATAAGATCTGTGAAAGTTGTATTTAATGATATAGTACGTCGTATGCATGCATAAGGAGGTTAACTTTGGTGCTTTTTAAACTTTGCCGCATTTCCAAAGATTAGGAAGAAAAATTATCATTGCTTATAATTAAACCCTTCAGGATGAATATCAACATACTGGGGACATCAAGACTGTAAGCACGTAATTATTATTGTTTTCGGATTAAGTCTTTGATATATAATTTAATTTTCTGAGAAGAGAATTTCTGATACTTTAAAAAACCTTCATGTGCAGAGATTTGAGATTATTATACACGGTATTGCTCGTTTTGTAAAATTCTTTCTTCATCAACACATTATCTAAGACTTTAATATCAAGGTAGTTGTGTACAATATACTAATTAGAAAAATAGTATAAAATATGGAAAAAATTACCACGAATGAAATCCGTGAATTAAACGATCATATTATATGCTAAAATATCATCGACAATTTTGATATTGGATGACAGATAAAATCTTTCGCACTTAATTGACATAGTTGATGCTTGATAACTAAATAAAAAATATTTAAATAATAAAATTCAAAATAGTATTGTCAAACAACAAGTATCTATAGTCTATTTCCTGATTGTCCGTGTTATCGGGCAATTGAATAATTCCGAGCGATTACAAGGACACCGGACCGGACGAAACGTGTTGCGGTTTTTCGGTAACGGCTGTCGGTTGATGGAGAAACGATTTCGCAGCTCCGGAAAATTTCCGCGGCGCACAAAAGCCGAAAGTTAGGGGGGGGGGGGGCGGCGGCGCGGCGTCGGCCAGCGGAGAGGAAATCGTTTTGTCGCTCGGTTTCTACGCGCTCGACAGCCGGTCCAAGCTTTTCCACTTCGTGATTATACGATCATGAGCCCCGGCAACTCGTAAATGAGAGCTTTCCGTGCTTTTCATCCCGGGCCGAATGCGCGCCTGTACGTGCTTCCTCACGCACGGCCGGGGAAAGGGCGCCGTGCTCGTTGCGCTTATTTCCCGGCCGCGAAATGAAATAACCGGTTGAAAGATATTTTCGCTGTACCGGCGGGGCTTGGTCACCGCTCTCCTTTTCCCTATGTGTATATTTATCTATTTCCCGTCCGGTCTCCTCTTAGCCCGTTTTTTTAAAACGCTATTCTCACCGCGTTCAATTATCGCGGGCATGTGTTTGCCGAAATATGATTTCCACGCGCTTCGTCTTTCGAATTACTCGCGCACGTGCGCGCAGGACACTGACGTGAATTTTGGTACGATATTTCGAGAGATTTATGCATTGTGTGCTGTAATCGTTGAGAGTGTACGTATAATTTAATTTTCGTACAGTTACCGTTTGAACGTAGTAATTAAACTGTGAATTTCGATGCGCTGGTGTCCTGTATGGATGTAAAATATTGAATAGAATGTAAAATATCAAATAAAATATAAAATATTAAATAAAATGAAAGTAGAATTACATTCGTTATTATCTGTGTTTCAATATTATTATTTCAAGAATATTAGGATATTAGAATATTACAATATTACAATATTATAATTATAAATATTATTAGAATAAGTGTGTTACCAACAAGTGAAACAAGCTTTTCTATATTATGACATATCGAAATATCAAAGTGCAGAATCAAATTTAGTAAAATTTAGTAAATCAATTAGTAAAATTTGTCAAAATTAGTATTATTGGGTTGGTGCATATGAAATGTCGGATGTTTACGTAAATATATAAAACTGTATATCTTTTTTCAAAAGCTGTTGACTTAATCAAAATATGCCCCGTTTGCTTTACTACACCCTTTTCAACAAGATATCAATACAGAAATGCCTGTCTTAAACAAATTCTGAATCTTTAGAATTAATAAATTCTGATATGGAATATTTCAGACTGTCTTCATTTCAGAGCGCGCAGTATTTTGGGCGGATATATCCGCCAGCCGTCCGCTAAGGGATATACTATTTAGTCCGTAAAGGCTCGGGCAGATTTTGAGCAGTTTTAGGACGGTGTTGCCATTACACGTTGTTCGGCTGAGGAATGTGACAGCGACCTGTCATAAATAATGTCGGGATTAAGAGAAATAGAACGAACCCTAGCATGAAAAACGTAAACACTTGAGTTTTTCTTCTCTGACGTCAGCTCTCCTACGTTGCCAGTAGGTTTGCCCTCGGCGCGTGGCTGTTCCATTGCTCACCGCGCGAAGCATGTCGAACAGCTCTGCGCTTGCATTTTACCACATTTTCGTAACTTCCCCACTACCTCTCGGGCGTTGGAGACCCTTAGCGGACGGCTGGCGGATATATCCGCCCAAAATACTGCGCGCTCCAATACCCGTCGTCCACAGCGACGCTCGCCCGTCGAGCGCTATAAATCGAAATAAATCTTCTGGCTTATAGTATTTCTATCTTATGTGATAAAGTGCATTTTATTAGGTTGATGCATATGAATTTTTATTTAGCCCGTAAAAACTGTCCTAAATGTTTAAAATAGCGAAAGTCGCTTGGCGAAAGATCTATATTTTATAAAATTTTATATTTTACTTCACTTAATTTTGCAACTGTTTTGTACGACGTATGCGTAGTTTTTGTAATCTCTATATTGTAATCTCTATATTAATGATTTAAACTTCTTATCCATTAATACTATTTCTATCGAAATTTTGTATATTTCAACCAAAGGATGTCTTTTGACATCTACGTTTTTAGATGCAAATAATTCCCAAAACTGCCGGGATTTCTAAATGTCATTTAAATATAGACAATTTTAGAAATATATTTATTGATAGATACTCGGTTAAAATATTAATCATAGAATTAAAAAACTATTGAAAAATTACGGTTAAATACTGCATCAATGACTTACTGTTAGAATGAAACAGCGTATTACCCCTTTCACTATCGCTCCTTTCATGCTGTAACGATTAGCACTTATTCGTACTTAATAATTTTTCTAATAGAACGAGACAAATTTTGTTTCCTGTATTATCTTTACCTTTGTTTCTACACTTTGATAGCAGAAGAATTGATTTTTATTTCTATGTAAAAGAATTAATAATATTAATAATATTAATAATAAATGAATAATATTCATATTAGTAGATTTTACATAAAGTCTTCACCACGAGTCTGATTCGTTATTACAGTGCAAGGGGTTAATTTTGTATTTGCACTAAGTGCATATCTTCCATTCATATTTCAGATACATAAAAATCTACACATTTGTTTATTCAATTAGCAATTACTTGGAAGCCAATTATTATTTTCTAAATTGCACGCTTCTCAAAAGCATCGAAGAAAACAGTAATTTCACGAAGCAAAAACTGAATCAACTTATCCGGAACTTCATTGTACTATCTTCGGAAAATTGTGACCCGAGCTACGCTAATGGCCGGAATTCTGTTCCACCCACACCAATTACCCGGACGCATAACAACCCGGGTTACGGGAAAGTGGTAGACAGCCATTATGATTATCGGCGCATCCCGCGGCCACCTTCTTTCGAAAGATCGACCATTCCGGCTAAGAATTCGAATTCCGTGCCTGGAATCGCACGGTCCGCAACCCGCGAACAATCACTTCCGGTTAGGCTCCTCCCTCAGCCCCAATTACTACCCCCCTCCCCTCCCACTTCCTAACCCAACGATTCGTTTTAAGGCGCCGCCGGGAATTACGTAGTGGATTTCGGTGTCGCTTGTCTAACTACCATCTTTATCGGGGCTGGAGCGCGCTGATGGCAACCGAGATTCCCCGGGTTAAAACGAAGTAACTTCCTTTTCAATTTTCAGGCGTTTCGAGATGGGACCGGACCGGATCTACAAAGAGAATCCGAGCAATTCGCTTGCGTTGCGTACAGTTCGTTCACGCGGTACAAAAGTACAAATATTTTTGTGTAACGCTAGCAGATTATTCTATGTTAAATTATTCTAACGCTAGTGGATTATTCAGTCAAATTATTATATGCTTACGTATAAGTGCATTTTACCGTAGTAACATGTACTATAGTAAGAAGTGCAAATATTCTTCTGTAACGCTAGCAGATTATTCTATGTCTAATTATTCTATGTCCAATTATTCTAACGCTAGTGGATTATTCAGTCAAATTATTATACGCTTATGTATAAGTACACGTTGCTATAGTAACATGTCAATTAGTCAATTATTTTTACTTCCAGTTAAAATATCTCAGAAACGGCACAAAATATCCTGTGATTGAAAATCAATGTGTTGCAGCAAAGTTACAAAAATAAATCTGATTTTTTATTATTATTGTATGGATTCTGTGAGAACCTATTTGAACAAAAGAAAATAGAAGATATATAAATGATTATAATATACTAATGGTCCCAAATCACCCCACTTCGTACTCTAAGGGTTAAACATTGCAATAAAGATTGCCATATATCAAATATAAATTTTATATCTGAAACAGGAATTTATTAATAAGAAATAAAGACTGGTCGACATAGCTGTGACATAAATCGTAGAGCAATTGGTTATACGGGTTAGAAATTACTCAGCCACCGCTTTGCGAGAGTTAAAAAAGAAAGAGAAAATATACTGTCTTCTATCTAACCGCGAGGATAGTCATCGAACTTTAGTATATTCTATTCCTACATCGATAAATAAGTAGTTCCCGGTTTCGTAGGTCTCTCGTGCGACAATAACCGGTTACGGGGTTGCAATTCGAACGGAGAAGTATATTTTCCAGATATCGAAGTTGAAAAATTGGGTTTTGGCTACAAAAGGTCACTTTACAGACTACCGTGCGCCGCGCAGTGGCAGAGCGTTTCCGGATAACGGCCCCTCCATTGCGTCGAGTTCGATTACCGAGCTCGTGAGCGGAGAGAACGACCGTGAGTCAGGAATAAAGAGGCGTGCCTCGCTGGATCTTCCTCCGGGGTTCGTGCAACTCGGCCTCGCATCCCTCTTTTCACTCCCCCCACCCCACCCCTCCCAACCGGATCCCCCAACTCCTCGGCCGCAACTATCGCTTTAAATCTTCGCGCGCGCGCGAGCGAGCCACCGCTTCCATTGCTTCCGGTAACTACGAAGAGTTTCGTTAGAAAAGCTCGCCTGCTGGCAGCTATCAGGTGAAATTATTTACGGCTCGTCGATTCGGGTCTACTAGAATCCCTTCCTGTCGCGTTCGGCGGTCTCGCCGGAAGAATTATTGCCCGGATCTTAATGCGGAGTCTCTGTTACGGACGCCGCTTTGCCTTCGAACGATAACGAACGTTTCATTATGTCGCGGCGCCTGGTCATTCGCGCATTTGTGTTTGCATTGTGATTTCTATCGCAAATCCGACTAGCTTGTGACAGCTCGCCAGAAATCGCCGGTCTTGCGATAATTGCTTCCAAACGTGGTCTTAACCCTTTCGGTACGAGTGCCGGATATATCCGGCGTCCATTCAATGACCGGTATAAATAATAGAATTTTATGTAAGTATCTTTCAATATTAAAGCTACGAGCAGCAATCGTATACTCGCACACTTTTATAATATTAAATATAAATTTAGTAATATCACTTTACTTTCTAAAATATATATAATAAAATATTTAAAATATATAAAATCATAATTCATTTTTTTAAACATTATAGTCAACTGTTTGTTGATTAACAGAAGTGTGGAATAAAAGTAGGGTGGCGTTATAATTCTTGATCCTCATATTTCCGAAAATGTCGATACTTTTTAGACAAATACAAAGCACGCATTATAGGACATGTAATAATTATATTAATTGTTGCATTTCCTTCTCGTCTTTCGCAAGATGACGAGAAATCTAGAAAATCTAGAAAATATCTAGAAAATCTAGAAAAAATATCTAGAAAATATCTAGAAAATCTAGAAAATATCTAGAAAATTTCAGGGACGATTTTCAATGTAAAAAGTTATCCAACAGATGGAATTTCAGACTCGTTTTCGAGATGTAATTCAATTCTCGTCAAATATATTTTGGTAGAAATGAAATGAAAGTTTCGTACATATCGGCAGCTGAAACGAAATGCTCATTAATTTTAACATATTAGCAGCGGTGCTCGGTTGTCCACGAATGAAAATTATTTACTGCCGGATGTACCGTTTAAAGTGCTTTAATTGTCCGTCATTTTGCGCGGACGGTTGTCTCTGCAACAATCTCCCATGGAAACTAGAACGGATTTACGCATCAAATAAATTAATTTCGATATTTCAACGGCAATCGAACGGTAATAAAATTGTTGGGCATTAACTTCTCGTCTAATTCGCGCGCAATTATCGATCGTCCCGTTGCAAAAGCAATTACGGGGGGGGGGGGGGGGGGGGGGACGCGGTCGCTCGCTTGACAATTATTTTTACGGCGCTGGCAGAGTCGCGGAAACGATTAAACGGTTTATGCGTCGAATTAAACAGCAATGGATCCGAGAGTGCCTTTTAATCAAATTAATTGTTCGCATTACTTTCCAGCGGATCGGAAAAAAAAATGGGGAGAAACAATCGTGGAAATATCGATCCGCGAATTAGCCGGGATCGTGAAGCGAAGCGGAAATTAATTCCGCTGGCTGTTGCCGCGCGATATTCTGCCGACCGATAGTCGCCTTTGAAAAATTCTCACGCTTTCGAGTTCTTCGCGCAACACGGAGTTGCTCCAAGTAACATAATATAATAGTTTCCTTTCGATATTGTCGTTTAAAAGAACATTTTCAACTTTACTCTTTTTTTGTATAATACATACTGAAATATTTTCTGCCTTCAGAATTATAAGTCATTGAGAATAATTTTGTCGAGTTTAAATTGCTGCAGTGTTAAGACTATAGTGCGTTAAGAATTATTTACTTCTGATTTTTCTTGTTAAAATTATTGAATTATAAAAATATTCTCGTAAGAAAACTGGATACACTTCTTTTTCGATGCTTGCACACAATTTGTATGAAATACAAACAAATGCGACGTGTTATTATTCCGAAGTCGTAATTAATTAACGTTTCCTATTTTTACGACAATTTTTAACATTGATTACGTTCACGAATTATTTTAATGAAGTTTTTACCGCCTTGTAAATATTAATTCAATCATTATCCAAATATAAATTATAAAATACGATTTACTTATTAGTTTGATAATTTCCTATCGAATGCTTAATTAAATTATCAGCGTCAATTGGAAATATTTAAATCATACAGTCCATTTATATAAAACATCCACAGTAGTTCTAGTTTTAATACAATGACCGCTCAGCGATCAACTCGTTCAATCACAGAAATTTATTAAATGAAATGAAAGCTTAATTAATCTTTCAATCCTATTGTATTTTGCGTACCGTGCCCAAAGACGCATCGATTGTACGTTCTAGAGGCATAAAATTCAGTTTATCGATTACTACTTTGCGAATAAATACATTGCTGGTGGATGACGTCAGAAAATTCTCCGAGCATTTCGAGACTTCGAACAAACGGTTCCCTCGTACGCGCGACACGGCGGCGGATGTGCGAAAAAATTGTTGTCATTTCGCGGACAGCAGCTGAAATAAATGGGTCAACGGACCGATATCGGAGGCGTCGTTTCCGTTTCCGAAATCCGAGCCCGAATTCCGCAGTCGTCGAGAATGCTGCGCCGCACAGTGCACGGGATACCCCGGTACCCGTTTCTCTGATTCTATCGCGTCTGCGAACGTAAACGCGACTGCACCGAGGCCAGAATGCAGAGGATCTGTTTACGTAGGGTACCGATCTTCACGATCCCGCGCGTCTAGGACCCGGCGGTGCAGAGAGAGAGAGAGAGACCGTATTCGATGAATCGCTAGCGAGAGGTTCGATGTTTTGGCTTGAATTCACCTGAAATATTCGGGCTCGTCCAGATCGGAACCGGAGACACGCTCGACGTGGCTCGATTGAAACGAAGAAAACGACCACGGCGAGTCACCGGGAACTGGGTCTCTCCCCCCCACCCCTGTGCAGAATCTGGGATACTCGAACGGAATGTCTACTGTCGCGGAGGAACCGTCCGGAGAATTACACCGTAGATCAGTAGTTCCCGGATATCTGTCTGTCGATTTCCCGGGGAAATCATACAGCCTTGGGGAAACTTCGGCTCGTCGCGGGTCAAATGAAAAATTTTCACAAATAATTGCCGTGCCGGATTTCGAACTTCCGTCGACGAGATCGTACGGGATTGGTTGACTTTGATGCAAGTTTCCGTTCCCTTCGGTTTCTTCGGTAGACGACGCTGACTTTACTACGTCTTCTACCACGTCTTTCAACGTATCCCTTGCCACCATCTGGCACCGCACCTTTTCCTATATTCCCTTATAATAATAATACGGTATTATAAGAAAAGGCGACGTTAAATCGATATTAATGAATGCCATGATAGTCTTTAAGAAAAGATAAAAGATTTATATACACCGCGTATATGCTCGATTAACTTTTTACGATCTTCATCGTCAATTTATTATGTTCTGTTATGTTACGTTAGGTTATATTATATTATACAATCAGCTTGAAAATATGTAACCCAATTTTCAAATGTAATAAAACATCTTGTATACGATTAATCCTTCGAAGTCGGAGACACTTTAACTGAGAGTCTAACATAATTTTCTGACCTATGGTATTTCCATTTAGTACAACTTGATGCATTTTATACTAAATACATGCTAAATTGAATTTTATGCTAAATGCATACTAAATTGAATTTTATACTAAATACATACTAAATTGAATTTTATACTAAATAGATACTAAATTGAATTTTATACTAAATAGATACTAAATTTAATTTTATACCAAATACATACTAAATTGAATTTTATACTAAATGTAATTTTATACTAAATTCATACTAAATGGAATTTTATACTAAATACATACTAAATTGATTTTTATCTCTCATGCAACAGTTGCACTTTCGACAGTTTTTAAATACAAAATATTTGATAAGGCTAAAATTATTTTGAAACAATTTTTAATAGTGTCTAACCATGAACGATTCACGTATAATTTCATGACATATAATTTAACAAACCGATCACACGACTTCCAAATAATGCACACGAAGAACACATGAAACGCGAGAATCGCTGAGCTCACCCACCGCGGCAGTCGCTATCTTTGTAGCAACGATGAGCGGCGGTAGAGGTCTGAGCATGTGTGCGGCCCACCCTTGGACATCTTCTATAGCGGCAAGGAGAAAGAGAGGGTAGAGAGAGAGAGAGAGACAGAGAGAGAGAGAGAGAGAGAGAGACAAAAGGAGGATGGGGAGTATGTCAACGCAATTGCGAGGTCGACAAAGCACCATTGTAGGAAGGGAATACTGACCGGCCGTCGCTTGAACGTGTCCATTGCTTGATCGGCTGTGTGGCCACGGCTAACTATCTTGCGGACACCGACCGCTGAGACCGCGACAACTCGGTAACAGAGAGATAGAGATAGAGAGAAAGGAAGATAGCAAGAGAGAAAGCGAGAGAGAGAGAGAGAACCGCGACCGAAAAGGAGAAACGGGACATTGGGCTCCGAGCCGGCGCGGCGTAAGATTCATTGTCGAGGAACGATCGATCGATCCCGGGCGATGCGTTGGCAATGGGGAAGAGACAAGAATGCGGTACAATACGCGGGGACCGGTTTCCACGAGCGTAATGGAATCAAAGGATAACGAGGACCCGGTCAGACGACCGAGTCTGATAAGGCGAACGAGGCAGCCCGTGGGGACGAGAGCCCGGAGTCGTATCAATGAATTTTATAACGAGCCTCGCGTCGCCACAAGGGTGCGACACCCTGCTCCCCTCCCTCCCTTTCCCTTCTTTCGCCCGTCCCGCACACCCATTCAACAGCCGGCCGACGTATCAATGCGTCGTCCCGTTAAGCGAACCTTTTGTCGGCCGGCGCAGTCGTAACCGCGAAATTATGCGGCGCGGCGGTGCTCCGTCGCGGATCTCGACCCGAGGATATCGCGCGCGTAGAGAACTCGCCCCCCCCCCCCCCCCCCCCCCCCCCTCTCTCGATCTACTTTACGCCCTCGTTCCGAGGTTTACAGATATCGCCGAGCCAGGCTGGTTGAGCGACCAGGGGGGGGGAGGCCCGCGCCAGGACGGAAACGCAGCGGTAACGTATATTTTACCAGCAGTGACGTAAAATTAAGAAAAATGGCGGCCGCGCACCTACGTTCAACAGGTCCGCGAAAGGAATTTGTTACCGGTCGGGTTCTCTACGTTCGTTGTAGTTCTGTGCGCGGCGTAGAAACAGGGTAGACAAAGATGCGCTCTGGTTTCGGCTGGGGAAACAAAGGAAATGATTCGCGTAAACGGATCAAGGGTAACATCGTTGCGTGGCTGCCACGGGAAAAATCGGCTTCTCGGAAAACTTCAAGAGAGTGTTTTCCGTGCGCGCTTTGAAATTCTTGTCTGGCGTAGAGCTGCATTTTGCGAGGAGGGCGCGGAAAATCGAGGGAGGAGTCGATGGAGCCGCTTTGGCTGTCGAGAACAGATTAACGGAGGAGTTTCGTTCTTATCGACTGGCGCACTGTGCATAACCTATAGGTTATTAAGCTTTCATTATTCTGTGTAGCCGTATTTGCCGGGTACAAAGTAAAAGGGAAATGTCTCGATCAAACGGACGCGGTAAAGACATTATGTTAACGCGCTGCATGCGGGATCGTGGTGGTACGTTTTCTGTAGATTGTCGATTAAATAGCGTCCCCACGTTTGCATAAACCAGTACGTTATGAAATAGCGACTTTTAATGAGAAGTTGCTGAAGGAATACTTCGAATAAAATTGGATAAGATCGGATGAAATCGAAGAAAATCGGATAGAATGGAATAGAATAGAATAAAATCAAATAGCATCGGATAAAATCGAATAAAATCGAGTAAAATCGAGTAAAATCGAGTAAAATCGAGTAAAATCGAATAAAATCGAATAAATCAAATAAAGTCGGATAAAATCGAATAAAATCAAGTAAATCAAATAAAATCGGATAAAGTGGAATAGAATCGAATAAAATCGAATAAAATCAAATAAAATGAAATAAAACCGGATAAAATGGAGTAGAATCGGATGAAATCGAGTAAAATCGGATAAAATCAAATAAAATGAAATAAAATCGGATAAAATGGAATAAAGTGGTATAAAATAAAATAAAATGGAATAAAATCATCTAGTTCAAAACAAAATAATTGTAACAACTTTTAAAAACTGTTCCAGTTAAATTGTCAGAAACGACCCGCGTGCAACGTGTTAACAAATGAAATGGGCCAAGCACGTCGATCGCCTTCGTCGCGGAGATAAGAAACTAATGAACTTTCAGTAAGCGGGCACAATTTCGCGACGAAGCAAACGGTCCTCTCGGAAGTCTAGTTTCCCCGAACAATGGATTGACCGAACATTCTCCGTATCACTTTTATCAAGTTCCTGCGGCCGACTATGCCATCGGCATACCGTCGCATAAAAGAACGAAGTCGAAACAAGCGTCGCGATAAAAGCGTTTCGGAGAAAGTTGCTCGTCGAGTCAATTCGCCGTTCCGGCCTGGGAATTGCTTCGGCGGGGAAATGCACCGCGTCACCGAGTATACTGCCGGGAAATATTCAACGAAGCCAGACGAGACAGAGGATAAAGGATCCCAAAGGCCAAGGCGAAAAATTCGCGGCGCCTTGCGACTGTCGACGGTGGTTTTCTTTTTTTCCTTGTTTCTTAACTCTCGCGCGTGGTTCACGCGACAATTCGCTCTGTTCTATCTTAGGTACTGCAAAAATTCGTTTCCATCGTTGCGTTGAAATTTCGATGTCTACATGAAACATGAGGTTACGAATAGGCATACGATAGACCATTTTAACCTCTTAGGCTATTAGTTATTGAAGTAAACGATTCAAGTAAAAATGTATACGTACAATACGCTAATAAAAGAATACATATAGCTGATGCTATATACAACTATACAACAAAATTGTATATTAAGAAAAATGGTAATTTAGACAAATTTCAAGCCTAAGAGGTCAACTCCTTGACGGACAAATATTTTAATTTATACGCGACGTTTCGGAGCTCTAAAGCAATATCTAAGCTCGCCTTCGCGAATGTCGACACGGTGTAGAGATCAGGACTGTCCATTAGGGTGGATCTTATTTCACGACCGTCGAATTTTTGTCGGGACGACCCCCAAAATTATGCTTAGGCACGTTCGATTGCGAATTTCGTGTAGCTCGAAGCACTTCGAGGAACGAGAAGATAAAAGCAGCTGAAGGGGAGCCTCCTCGCCGTCTGCCTTCTCCTTTCACACGGACCACTCGGCTGTGCCGACGCGCGGCGTGAAAATAGCCCTCGTTCGCAGGGAAGCACGAATCCGATGCGGGCGTAGTTGCCGAAATCGTACGGCCATTTTACACCCGGTGGAATTCCAGCCGTTTTTAAGGACGAGTCCGCCAGTTTCGACGCGGGCGACGCGCAGTTTTTTCCCCCCCCCCGGACGCGGCGCGCGACGGTCGGACGAAAAATTCCGACCGACGTTTCTACGATTTACCGTCCAGCGTAAAAACGCCCATCGCTCCCGCGGCGACAGCAGATTTTTATGAAGCACTGTGTACGCGTTTCCTCCGCGCCGTATTTCCCGGCCATCGTAACAACCAGTCGATATGCCCGTTTGCCGCGATCTATGCACGTTGAAAATTTCATCTGCCGCTCGGACGTCGGTAAACACGCGGCATGGAAATGCGGACGCGGTGACCGCCCCGACGCCCATTGTTAGACAACTGAAACTAAATGCCTTCTGGGTCCGTTGAATTTTGGTAATGTAAGAAGAAATTGCGAGATTTCGTACGGGGCGTACATTAAATTGAAATTTTAGACGAAATCCTGTGTTTTTATAACTTGTTAACACTTTGCACTCGAATGGTGGCTCTCAGGCACCGCTAATATTGTTCTTTCACCCTTCAAAATAATTTTTATAGTAAGAATGTTTAATTTTAGAAAAATTGTTAAATATGCCACTGTTAGTATGAGTCGCGAGAATTAATTTGGTATATATATAAAATACACTTCGTCGCTCAAAATGAAAATAGTATAAGACAGAAAAATTATTTTAGATTTAGAGCTAAAATGGCCTCCAGTGCAAAGGGTTAAAAATGCTCCATTTTTAAGAGATACTAATTCTTTTGTACATGTTTATTGATTATGAAATTGTGGTTGGCTACCTAGAGGTCTTGTCAGAGAATATAGTAACCGAAAATCGCAAATTTTGTTGTTACAATTTTTAAATGATTAGACAATATTACACAAAGCTTGCGTGCTAGATAGCAATTGCCACTAGGTTCGCAGGATCTCGGTGAATAATTGTACAATCGACGAAAATTTTCGAATAAAAAAAAGATATAAGGTCTCAATAGATTTCCACATTATTTACGAAGTATTATTGTTAATGCATTTCTTTCTGAGTCGTATCCCCAATATGTCTCCTTCCCTGTCGAGCACGATAATTTCAGATCAACGACAAATATGTCAAATAAATCTTGAAAACAGTTTTCGAAATTTTCGAATTTTCACACGGGTAACGAAAATCGAAACTTGCAGACGATTAGTCCGCGGCTCTGTCATGGACAGAAGTAATCGACCAGCGATTACCGTATCCACGGAACCGCTGGATTCCCTGTCAGTCAGCGTTTATCTTCTCCCCGGTTGTAGCCCATTAAAAACAGCTTTTTTGGTCGTCCCGCTCTAGAGCCCGTTTCTTCTTTCCCTAATCCGCGCCGGAAAGCTCCGTTATATCGTAAGAAAAGGCACGGGCCGGAGAAGATTGAATCCGCGTTCAGCGACAATTTATCGCCGGGGATGTCTGCGTTTCCCGGCTCTTTGACTGGATTAACATCTCCCAGCCAGCGCGCCCGTTCCCCGCGATAACGGGAACGTTAACCCCGATTCTGCGGCGCGCGAAACCCGACGATCGCCGATGAGGATTTTCGTCCAGCCATCGCCGCGATCGCTTTGATCGCCCGTCTTCTTGCTCTGTAGCGAATGGACTTCGAACGGTTATACAGGCCGTTCCAACGGTTACTCTGGAAATGAAAGCAATCTCGAAATGAGGGGTTCCCGAGGCCATTTCGAGTAACTTTTTTCCTCAGCGAAAATTAAATCTAGGACTTCGTTTTCGAGTTGTTAAGGAAAAGGCGGTGACCAATTAGAGGAGAGCTTGGCTGACGCGAGGCGGCTAAGTGGGGGAAGACCAGTCCCGCTGATTGACTTGGCTGACTCACGCCACTTGGTCTCGTTTCTTATTGGCCAATATCTTTCGTTAATAACTTGCGAACGAAACCGCGGATTTAATTTTCGTTAAGGAAAAAGTTACTCCAAATAACCCGTTGTTTCTCAATCGTGAGCGACTTTTGAGATACCCTGTAGACTCGGCTATTTATGCAAAGGACGATTTTTTAAACATTATTGACGAAGATTAAAGTACCTTGGCTGTTTAAACTGATTAGATTTTATATACAGAGTACCTCATTTGAAACAATATACTCAATTATCTCCGTATACAAGACATTCTATATCAGAAAACGTAAAATGAATAAAATATTGTTTATAATAAATCTGAGATTACTATCTTGTCAAAGAGATTCACACAAAGAAATAAAATTAAACCGTCACTGATTTCAAGTACTCGCAGGCGGTTCCCCAAAGGTAACTCCGCGAAGATTGCTACACATATCGACTCGTGCCCCCGGAATCGCGTTTCCAGAGACTTTCCGTAGCATGCGACCCGCTCCCCTAACCTCTTCCACGTCCAACCGCCCCGCGCGAACCCTCCGCTCGTGAATTTTTCCTGGTTCCCGCGCGGCGGCGACGACGGGGAGAAGCGTCTTTCGCGCAGGAAGGAAAGTCCCCCAGTTACGCGAGAATACTCCCGGGACTTTAATGAATTCCGATGGGAGGAATAAAGGGAAGGGGTGGACGGCGGGGGTGGAAGGAGGAAGGATAAAAATGGTAATTACGATATAAAAGAGCCTCCCTCCCCGGATAAGAATACCGCCGGTAAGAACGGAGTAAAAAGCGAGACTGCGGGTGGTGCGCGCGGCGCGGAAGGAACCGTGAGAGAAAGAAAAGGAGAGGTCTCGAGAACCGTCCGAGTTATGAACCATCCACGGGCGTGGGGGGGGGGGGGGGGGGGGTGGGGGGATAGAGAGCTGAAAAAAGGACAAGCGCGCGCGGAGTCTTCCAGCTCCCAAACAGCCTTGCCGCGGACGATAGCCGGTTTATTAAAGATTGCTCATTATTTCGACCGTTTAGCGGACTCACGGACGAGGAGAACTCGACGGCGGCTGCCTCGGGGCCGGCTGTTTGCGTCCTTCCATTGGACGACAAATTTTTAATGTTTTTTAAGATTTAAACGGAGACGACGGCGGCGACGACGACGACGACCCATTGTCTTCGGTTCTGTATTAAGTGTAAGTCTTCTTTGCAGTCGGAGGTAAGGAACGAGTTTTATCTGGAGCATCGCTTGGAAATTAAGGCGGCCTTTTCAAAGGGTAAAATCGTTTCGTTGAGCATCAAGGTGAAGGAAATTGTATTCCGTTGTTGATGGACTCCGCATCTTTATGCATTCATTATATTATGCGAATTTTTCAGGTTGTATAGAACGCGATGTTGATTGAAACTTAATTAGCAACTTTTATTATCGAACGCAATGAAACGTATACGAATGGTGCGGACGTTTGCGAAACGAAAAAAATTAATTTAACGAATTAATGTTATATGGAATAAAATTAGCTTCGAGTATTTATTTATTTCTAGTTTATCTGTGCTACGTATAAATATATAGGATGAGTTAGTTTATTCTTTCATCTTAATTTTTCTTTCAAACTGCATGTTATATGTAACAATATTTCCAACGAATAATTAATTTTTTGCTATTTTCCTGTTTAATAGGGATGTGAGGGGCACAGTGAGTGTTTCTAATTATAACATGTAAAATTGCCATTCGAAAATAGTAAATACAGAGTAAACAATTATTAAGGTGCAATGGTTAAAAAATTAATGTTTAATGATTCTTTAGTTGATCTTGAATGTGAGAAACATTCAAAAGGTTATCCATTATAATCGATGCAAACATGTAGGCAATTACGCGATGTGGGTGATAGATGTTTCATATTTTAACAAGCGACCTTTCTATTTTAATTAAAAAGGAAAGTTAAGTTAAAGCTACTAAATAACTTTAGTTTTTCTCATAAGATGACGTATACGTTTTAATTAAATAAGGTGTCCGAGATAATTAATAACAATATTGAAGACGATCGACAGTACCATCATTCTGAAATATTAATATAAACACTTTATACGTTGTCTGTAGATTTTTAAGAAAAAAATTCGCCGCACAGAGAGTTGAATGACTCTTCCTATACAACAAACTGAAGCTGCCTACCGAATCTGTATCATCGCCGTCCGTGTTCCGTGTATGAAATAGAACACCAAGTTTCGCCGAAGAATTACGACCGCTGCGAAAACGTGGAAAAAAAACAAAACCGTCGAATTGTCACAGGGAGATGCAAAAAAACTACCAGACGCGAAATCCCTAACTGTCGACTGCCGTATATAAAATATGTCGTGCGTGTACCGTTCCGAGTCGCAAAGGGGCGCGGTAGTTCGCAGCGGGACGGTCTATTAGATCATCGAGAGAGAGAGAGAGCCCTCCAGAAAGGAAGGAAGCCGCCCCGCGGCGGATATCCTCCCCCGTCGCGTGATTCGTCCGATGCACTCGTTCGCGCGTCGCAGGCAATTACCCGGAATCATTTCTCGTTACACGAAAGTACGCGCGAGACAGCAAACCGTGTGCCAGAATAAATACCTCGGAGGCGGAGGCGCTCAAAGGCGAACCTAATCTCGCAGGCGTGACGCCGACGACGCGATGGAGATAGCGGAAATTATTTACGGTAATCGCGAGCGGTGGCAAGGAACCGTCGACGAAGATAAACTATAACCGCGTGTCTCGCTGCGCCGCGCCCGAAAACTTAGTTTTAACGACGTAACGGATTCGTTATTTTCACACCTACGACGTCGCGCGCCGATTACAAGGGCGAATTGATTCTCCGACGAAAAGCGAGAAGAAACGGGACACCGGACGTTCGAAAATGTATTTTTTTAATGGCTGCTTTTGCGGCCAGTGAAAATTGCCATCAGACTTCTAATTCAATTTAGAGAATGTATCTACTATAAGCAATTTTTATAAGTAATTGGTAGGTATTGTAGTTAATAACTTTTTCGATCGATGAAAATTGTTCTGGGACTTGCAATTAACTTGCAATTTCTACAAGCAATAAGATTTTGTAATTATACGTAACAAGAATTCTGTAAAATTCTGTTCTTTATATTCCTCATCTCTATTAAACTATATACACGCCGCTGAAGTATACGTGTTCAATCGATTAAATATAAACATATAAACAACATATAAAATATATAAACGACGTTAAAAATTATAATCAGAGCATAGCTTCGCTAAAGAATTTCTTCCGCGTGCAAATAATAAATTCACAAACACGTTCCCGGAAGATTGTTATTAGCCACCTCTCGCCTCCGTTGGAACCCCGTAAAAAGCAGCAGCCTCGGACAGTCTGCGTTCCCCGGAAAATCTCGTCGCGACCCCCCGGTGGGATCCCCTTCCGCAGATTTGCCCGGCGGCACTTTCGGCGGGCCGGATCCGATAAGGATTTCATTCCGCGCGCAACTTTCATTAAACGGTAATTAAGCGACGCGGTCTGAAAACTGCCGCGAAGAGGCTGCCTGTATCGTTATAAACCGATGCATCTTAATCGTCCCACCCCCGACCCGCATAACCCCCCCCCCCCCGCCCCGCCCCGCCCCTCCGACCGTCGTTTCGAGTCCACTTGGCAGGGCTCGTTGCCGGTTCGTTTGCCGCCTTATTACACGGGATTAGATTAACTTTCGAGCTCGGTCTTGTTTATCTTCGGCCCTCTCAGGGGTTAAGAACCAGAAAGGGATGATCTCCGTTAATTGCCTTAAAGGGTTGCACGCGTGCATCCTCCCCTGTTCCGGCTCCGCGGCGCCGGCGTCGCGCGCAGTCGAATTCGAGTTTCCGCTCCGTTCACCCTTTTGATGTCGGGATTCGCGTCTCGGCTCGCGAGGATTTTTGACGAACCTTTTTAACCCTTCCCGAAGGGCTCGAGGGAATTACGGATTTCTTTGGCGACCGCGCGACCGTTACGGCGCCAGTCTTGACAAGTTGATAAAGACAATCCGCTGAAAACGGCTTGATGTCGTCTCGGTTGTAGACAGAGGAACTCTCTGCGTGATACTTGCCTCGTTGGTTATTTTTTTTTTAATTTAGAAAGATCTCTTTCGTTAATTAAATTATCCACTGTACTAATTTAGCAACGATTGTAAATTTGTATAACAAGATCCGGTGTAAAGCAATAACTTATTATGAATACTAGACTCTTGGTGGTTTATAAAATATACAACTTTGTATCGACCATTTTGGGTCATATGAAAAATTAGAATAAAGTGGGGTCTTCATAGTCTCATAAATAACAATACTTAAGCAATGTCACAAATTCGTAATTTTACTGTTCTGAAGTTTACTGAAACAAAGATATTAATCATTTAACTCCGGATCTCTATGCGACATAAGCAATTGTGCGAATCAGTTGTAAAGAACGGAATAATAAAAGTCTCATTTTTCATTTAACAATATCGATAAATTAAGAATTGTTGTCCTCGAAATCTTCGAAAATTTTCTCTGCTTGAAACGTACACTTTCGTCAGAAATTCATAAAATGCTCAGTGTACCAAGAAACACAACAAGCATGACAAAGAATCGTTTATCTATCTATCTATATATTTATTAAGATACTAGCTTTAAGAAGAACATAGTCTCTGATAAACATCATTGCTCCGCCAATATTTTTGAAACTAAATAGAATTCCCCGCGCGATCCCAGCGATAGGAACGTCCCCATACATCGAACGAAATAATACGATCGATTTATCAGTCGGAGTACACAGGAAGAAGAGACTCGAATGGGAAATGGGGTTGCATAAAAAGCAGCCGGGTAAACGTAGGCTTAGTATCCGGATGTGTTTATCGTGGGATTAGCAATTTTATTGCGGCCACTTTTCTTTATACGGCATTCAGCGTGCGTGTTCCTATTCCGATTCACTCTAGGATCGAAAGTAGATCCTCTTCCCCGAAGAGAGTACCATTCCTCTTACATCCGACAGTATTTCCCTATTCCCCTCTCAAATTTGCCACTTGAAGAGGAATCGAGACCTGTTCGATACTATTCATACATTAATCCTTTGCACTCGAAGCGATTTCAACTGTAAATGTGAAATCATTTTCCTGGCTCGTAGTATTTCTATTCTATGCAATAAAGTGCACTTTTTTCGTACGAAATTGATTCTTGCAACTCGTAGCAACGATTTCACTACTAGACGATTTTTTTAAACTTTATTGTTATAGAAATTATTTTGAAACGTTATAGAATAATTTTATCGGTGCCTCAGACTCGCCACTCGAGCGCAAAGGGTTAATTCCAAAATAACTTCTCGCGCACATAAAAACGCTAACGAAAGGAGTACACAAATAAAGAAAATATATTTACTTTAGAGTAATTTGGGCACCTCCAAACGAGAAACTTAACTTGCTAATAAAAATTAATAATATTAGGTTGGTGCATATGAAAAGCTGTTGATTTAATCAAAATATACCCCGTTTGCTTTAATATGCCTTTTTCAACAAGATATCAATACAGAAATGCCTGTCTTAAACAAATTCTGATCTTTCGAATTAATGAACTCTGATATGGAATATTTCAGACTGTCTTCATTTATATCCCTTTGCGGACGGCGGCGCTCGACGGGCGAGCTTCGCTGTGGACGACGTGTATTGGAACGCATAGTATTTTGGGCGGATATATCCGCCAGCCGTCCGCTAAGGGATATACTATTTAGTCCGTAAAGGCTCGGGCAGATTTCGAGCAGTTTTAGAACGGTGTTGCCATTACACGTTGTTCGGCTGAGGAATGTGACAGCGACCTGTCATAAATAATGTCGGGATTAAGAGAAATAGAACGAGCATGAAAAACGTAAACACTTGAGTTTTTCTTCTCTGACGTCAGCGATCAGACATTGCCAGTAGGTTTGCCCTCGGCGCGTGGCTGTTCCATTACCCACCGCGCGAAGCATGTTGAGCAGCTCTGCGCTTGCATTTTACCACATTTTCGTAACTTCCCCTCTACCTCTCGGGCGTTGGAGACCCTTAGCGGACGGCTGGCGGATATATCCGCCCAAGCGTGTTTACCGTTGCGGACGGCTAGCGGATATATCCGCCCAAAATACTGCGCGCTCTAATACCCGTCGTCTACAGCGACGCTCGCCCGTCGAGCGCTATAAATCGAAATAAATCTTCTGGCTTATATTATTTCTATCTTATGTGATAAAGTGCATTTTATTAGGTTGGTGCATATGAATTTTTATTTAGCCCGTAAAAACTGTCCTAAATGTTCAAAATAGCGAAAGTCGCTTGGCGGAAGATCTATATTTTATAAAATTTTATATTTTGCTTCATTTAATTTCGCAATTGTTTTGTACGACGTATGCGTAGTTTTTGTGGGCTAAACAGTATGTAAATGAAGACAGTCTGAAAAATTCCATACTACAGTTTATTGATCCGAAAAATCAGAATTTCTTGAAGACAGATATTTATGAATTATACTCGCGTTGGGAAAAGTGTATTAAAACAAATGGGGCACATTTTGATTAAATTAATAGCTTTTGAAAAAAGATATGCAGTTTTATATACTCGCTTAAAAATCCGACATTTCATATGCACCAACCTAATAGAATGCCACTAATACGTTTTTATACAGGATTTAAAATAGAACTCGACTACCTTGAAGGGAAAAAGAAAGAAAGAAATTATTTACGAAATTATTAAAGAGAAACTGATTTTGGGGGATCTTAAAGTCCCATACACAGTATTCTGAGGGTTAAGCTATTTAGAAGAGAGGAAGACGGGGAAGAGGCTGTCAATCGGGCTGAAAGCACGACACATAATTCTGGATTCCCGACTGGATTGGCCTGGATTCCCGTTTCCGGTGGCACGCGATAGCTGGTGCTCGATCTTCGAAGAGGGGCGAGTGCGCCGTGCTCGGTAAATTTTTAAACGGGAACAGCGAGCCGTTGGCTTGCGAATTTTTTTTGGCGGAGCTATGAAGACGGTTTTATAGAGGACTCTCTCGATCTACGTATTCACCGTCACTTGCTTTGGTTAGGCTATCGACGTCCTTTTCTCCTATTCAACGGGAATCCCGCCGCAGGAATTGTGGGCGCACGGTTTAATTGGCGAGAGCTGGAAAACGGAGGAGAATTTTTATCGGCGGATCGATTCACTTCAAAACATAGAGCGGCGATTAATTATTTTGAACGTCGTTTCGAGCGGTTTAGTTTTATTTATTCGCGTAATATAACCAAATCTCGATGGTGTTCAGTTTTTAGATAGGATTTCCGTGACATTTATATTTATTTTCAATTGTACCGCGTTTCGATTATTTCTTTCGTCATTGCAGCGCAACTACGTTCGATCATGGCTAATTCGATTTATCGCAAAGCCTGTTTAACAATTATTTTCGTTTTCTCCTTTTTCAGCTATTCCAACCATCGCTGTTCTTCCTACATTGTTTATTAATTCAGAACTCTTTTACGTTAGTTTTACATTTCACCGTTATCGTTGGGAGGGCACGAAATCAACGATGAAACACATTCGAGAAAATGTACGCGATCGCAGACAGAAATGTACGCAAGAAATTCCCGGCATTAACAAGAAGACAATGCAAACTCGTGTTCAAGCAGTCGCGAACTATTGTCCACATTATTGGATCACAAAAGTGAAAGGGACAAGAGGGGGAGGGCGGGGGCTGGGCTGGAATGGTACACGAGAAAGTGGAGGAGCCCAGCCGAGCGAGGAGATCCGGAAACTCTGTGAACCACTTCAGGGAATCCGTTGCTATACTAATTGCGTAACAGCGTGGAGCGTGCTTGTCGAGCTCATCTGTTCGTGAGTTGACAAAGATTTTTGCTGAAGTTAATTAACTACTTACAGAAAGTCCACGAGACCGCGAATGCTCCCGTTGGACGCCGGATTTAAGTTTCATTCGAGATGAAAATTAATGTACATCCGGCCGGCGCGTAGAAACGTTTCATTCAAGAGATCTTCGGTGAAAATAGGTTAAATGGTAAAAACGTGACGATGATTTTAAATAGTTCAGGTTACATTTTTCGTTTACTCGGAAAATGCGTTATGTGGTGACTGAGGCTTTGTTATTATCACCCTTACTCGACTCTTCACTCCAGTCATTTGTTATTCTATTAAAACTTGCTGTATTATCTGTAATTATTAATAATCGTATATAATAATGAAACAAATTCATTACGATCCATTTTTTTGGTTCAAATGAAATCTTATCGAGAATTGGATATCATTTTTACAAATTTTAAACTATGCTATTTTCCTTACAAATCATAATTAATCTATTTAGAGATGAAACCACAAACATATTCTCTATCAATCCGCATTTAATTTCTCTACCAACACAATATATTTAACAAATTGTACAATCTCGACTAAGAATTGAATATACTAAATTCACAAGTACATACTGTCTAAAGCACAGAAACCTAATTGTATAAATTGTAATATAAGCACATATTAATGGAATGGCTATTGCATAACAAAACCAAAAAAAAAAGTAAAAATGTCCAATATTAACAAAAAATGTTTGGACATCTGTGAACAAACGGCAAAAGTTATATTATATTTAGAAGAAACCATGTTTAGCGAAATTATATGATAACCTAAAAAATTTAGGTCAAGAAGATAATAAAACAATTCAAGCTAGAAGATAATAAAACAATTCGCTTCCTCGATTGTGTTATACGTGCGCCAAGTTTAATATAAATTCTCCCAAATAAGATTCTGTTTGAACCACTTTCCGTATCATCGTAAACTTTCATCGCTACTTAACAGTTTCAAGCATGTTAGGATGCATTTTCATTTAACGCTATTTGCAAGTAAATTGGTCTTGTATAAATGAAGTGCCGTAATTAGCGGATCCAGCGTTCCGGCGTTGTCAAAATGGACCCACCCGAGCGAGTGTGACGTAAATGTGAAATAATGGTGAAACTTGGGCGTGATGAACATATTTTCTCGTTAGTTAAGAAATACGTGGGCGAGGCGCTGATGAATGGCGGATGGTAAAAAGGGGCGAAGAACCGGTGGAAATTTGATATTACTTACGCTGCCGCGGCTTATTAACAAGAAAATTTCAGCGATTGCGCTGTTTTCGAATCGTTTCACTTTGACGCATGCGAGAGAGAAAGAGAGAGAGAGAGAGAGCTTCAGAATTCAACAAGAAGTTGAAGAGAAATCCAATACTTGGGAGCAAGTAAAGGTTGATCAACAAAATTTAAATTACATCGTGTTGCACGACTATTAAATGCTACGAAGGAGATACTATCTGCGGATGGATATACTGGGGCGCATAACCTTAAAAGGAAGTCTTAATGAATTTTTAATTGAAGAAGAATCCAATATCTCCCCACTTCGTTTAACCGCATAATGCTATTAGAGTACGTTCGCGAGTTTTCTCCCAAGATACACCAGCGAATGCAATTGAGACTTTAATTGAAAACGGATCCATATTGCTGGGTACATAACGGAGTGTAGTACAAGTAAAGTGGACCTCGGTTATACTTGGTAAACAATTTTGTGTAAGATTTTTATTGACTCTTTTATCGACTCCTTTGTCGTTCATCTTCCCTCGCGTCGGGACCTTTTCTTAACCCCTTGCACTATAGTAACAAATTAGGCTCGTGATAAATATTCATGCTAATTTTTTCTGAAATTACAAATTTCTTCTAAATCGAAATCAAATTGAATTCTTTCGTTAACAAAGTCTAGAAACTGAAGTAATAAAGACAGTGCAAGAGATAGAAATTATCTGCTTCTGTTAAGAAAAATATTAAGGAAAAATAAGTGTTAATCAACGCAGCGTGAAAAGAATCGTGGCGCAACTTATAGGGTTAAAAATAATTAAGATTTGGTAGAACACTCGAATTTTTAAGAAAAGATCTCGACACGTGAAACGATGGGGAATATATAAATATAAATTAAACATCGCTTAACAATTCAGAGTTGCCAATGGTACTGCTGAACGTGTGGTTATGCTTATGGAAGTGTATAATAAAATATTATCAAAAAATGTAGAAGATAAACAATATATGTATATCACAAAATAAATCGGAATATTGAGGGAAAATTATCGTAACTCCGGAAAATAAGCAGTGTACAGTCAAACGTGCAAAGAAATCAAGAATTGTTTATCTAAAAAAACGTATTTGTACATTGAACGCGTTGAAACGATCAGGTCGGCCGTGCAGTGATTTGGTTCAAGCTTTCATGTGTCGTTTATCAAACCGATTCGATCGATCAGGTGAAATTAACTCGGAAACCGTTGACAGGATTGTCCGTGATGCATCTCCATTCATTAAGTAGATACTTGTTGAATAGCTCTGCGCGAAATCGATGTCGCTCGAATAATTTTCAACTATATTTTTAATCGTTCTATTAGAAGAGCGTTGAAAATACATGAAACTATCGAAATCATTGATCTCGTTTGCATATACAAGTTTTTTAAACTCGACGAATTCATTATTATAGTCAAATTAATTTACAGTACAGTTTTATGATTTTCTTCTCTTTATTAAAATCGCGAATTAAGGAGAAGACGTTCTACTTATTGACAGCTATTCGAAAAGTGTTTAGAGCTATTTAAATTTGCAAGAAGATGTACAGTGTATTTCGGACTCAATGCCAATTCATTAATAGTGATTATTAGGGTATTATGGTTTATAATGCTACATGTCATTGTAATACTCTTCAGTATATTATACACGGCATTATAATACGTTTTAATATATTAAACATGGCATTATAATACTCTTTAATATATTATACACACTATAGTTTGTAAAATGCATTTTCGTAAACCTGCAGCCTATATTTAATTTCTACAATGAAACAGCTTCAAATAAAGTATTTTCTTGGATTTTTACAAGATAACTGCAGTAACCAGAAAACTTCAATCTAGTTATACAAATTGAATATAAAACGGTTCAAAAACCTCAAAGTTATAATCTTACAACGATTAAAAGCAACTTAAAATTGTTTAGACTCCACAACCGTAACTATGATTATATAAATTTAATTTTAAATAAATAAATATCCTAGTGAGCACTTAACAAAGTCGAGAATCACCGATCAATTTTTCAATCGACGCCAATGTTTAAATCGTCATAAATTTTCTGTCTGCGAACCGATAAATAATACAGATTTACTTATTGATCAGCGAACAGTATTAGAATGCGGGGCAAAATCACGGTGAATGATTGATTGAGAAGCGAAAGCGATGCAGCAGCCTCGAGGATTGCGGGGCTAAGGAAGATCGGTAAACGCGATCGATCACGAACTCGAGAATACCGCGCGGCGAAAGGTTAAGCCCCTCCGCGAACGACAGATGAATAACGCCTCCGATGGCTCTACTTGTGGAACTTTAGGCATTCCAATCGGGAAATTCCCGATGCACTTTGGCAGCGCACGAGAGGAATGCACGGATATATCGATCCCGGCCGGATCCTGTGCCGCGACGAATATACGCGTTAATATACGCGTGATTCTCCCGTCGATGTAAACAGATCACACACGTACACAATAACTGCACTGTCAAGCTTCGCGAATTTTTGCCCGTGATGCTACGATTTCTAGAATGCGAAAAAGTTATGAAATTTTCACAAGTTAATATGACAAACATATTGATAATAAGCAGTAATATTATAAGGATATAATATAAACATTAACGACATATAACGATTATAATATTTTCGTAACTAAATCTAGTATAGTTATAAATATTCACTGATACTCTTGAATTCGTATAACGTTGCATATGAAATTTTAACAAGTTATTGTCACAGGCATATTAATTATAACCTATAATATTACAGGGATATAATATAAACGCCAACGACATGTAACTGTTACGATATTTTCGTAAGCAAGAAAGTTAACCAAGGAAAATGTTTGTTACGTCATAACCTAAAACCCGATCGGGGCATCTACATCGAACATTTCTCTCTCCGAAAAGTTGGCATTCAATCGAACACGCGTCCGCGATCGAATTCGTGAAAATTCAATTAAAACGTTCCTCCATTGGCTGGTATAAGAATCGACAGCCGGCGAGGCGGAAAGTTTTGAATCTGGTCCGCCTGTGGGCGACGCGATAGCGTTATTCAGCGGTGCGCGAAATAAAATGCGACCGGCGGTTTCGAGAGCTTGACAGGCCCGTTCCCAGAGACAACATCGTCCGCGGCGCGCCGTCTACGAAAGATTGCGCGAATTCGTGGGGAACTCTGTGCAGAGGGAGCCACGACGACCGATGGAATTTATCGGCATCCATTATGGGGTACGCGGCGCGTGGCCCGTGCCGCGGACGTCGCCGAATATTAATTAGCCCGATTAACAGGCGCATTAAAACGGCGCGGCGTAATCGCGCATACGCCGTGGGCAACGCGCGGCGATATTTAAAGTGGCGATTTATCGCGCGGATTTATCATTAGATGGCGGCCCGTGAAACGCCGCGGATCCGGCGCGCGAAAATCGCGGCCGCGAAAAAATAAAATGAGACCGCCGGGAACCGCGGTTACAAATGGCCCGGTCTCGCCAAGTAAGCCTCGGAGATATTTTTTCGCGGCCACTGAATTTTTAATGTCCTCCACTTCGCCTTTCTCTCGCTCGCTCTCTCTCTCTCTCCTTCTCTGTTGCCTCTCTCGTTGCCACGGACAGCGCATTACGCCGCCGCCTCGCAACATTTTTATCTTTATATTTTTCGCGATACGGCGCGGCATCGCGCGAGGAAATTTCAATTCCGACCGGTTAATCTACGGTTTTCAGTGAACGCGGTGGTAATGCGCCGCGCTTTTACGCGCCGATGTAAGATGCGTCGGTTGTACAGCGCCGTTACCAACTTTTGTATCGTCTTGGACGCGTGTTGCGAACTCACTGTTGAAAGTTCTGCTAATTTTCTTGCGGCGATCTCGCTTAGAAAAGTCTTCGGAGCGCGCGGAATTTGAAAGGAAGTGGTTTTTTAGTGACTCGCTCTTGCTAAGCGACGGAATTGTTTATCTTGTTAGTCTTCGGGTAAAGTAGATCAATATACAGTATACAGAGTGTCTCAAAATTATGGTACTTCTAGGAAATTAAAAATTCCTCAGGCTATTTGAAATAATATATATATATAATATAATATAGTAAAAGTATATTCTTTTAACATATTTTGACCAATCTCTTCGACATTGAATAAACATTTTAAACAACTCGAGATATTCAACGATAAAATAATAGCAAATGTACTAATAATTATGCACTGCTTTGTCTACTTTCCGTGCACAGAAGAATGATATCTAAAAAATTTCAGTCACGTATTATACCTAAAATCTATTAATTCGCTTGCTACCAGAGGAAGATACGAATATTTCTTTGGTCACAGCCAGCGTAACCGGATCGTCAAAGAAAATATCGAGTATCTCCGATGCCGTCGGAACGAGCGTCGCGTTCCGAGAACGAGATCGCAAAATCCTTCGCCAAACGACAGAGCGTAGTTTTTCGATCGGCCGTATTCGGCCCTAGCTCGGTCGAATTACCAGCAACAATCTGCTGCCCGTGTTTTAATAAAACGCCATAAAATTCGGCTGTTTGGGGATCGCGGGAACGCGATACCGTTCAAATTGCTCCCGGAACGAGAATGTTTTCAAGCGGACAGCGAGATGAGTATAACGTTCCGTAATTAACGCTCGGTCCCAGGGACGCGCGCGCGCGCGCACCTTTTTGCTCTGTAATACAGTCGGAATCGATTTTGGTTTTTTTCCCAGCGATCGGATGTTGCGGGGTATAATTAAATTCCGGAACGGCGACTACTCTCTCTCTCTCTCTCTCTCTCTGCGTGTGTGCACGTGTGCACGAGCGTGTTTCGGAGCTCGAGGAAAATAAATTGAAACCTTGAGGCCGGAAACTATCAATGTCGCTTTTCGAAGGGTGGAGCAGACGCGGGGGTTGGGGATGGGGGGGGGGGGGGAGCAGAACGTTCGGTTCTCGTTCGGAATAAATTAGCGTTCGCGAATCCGAACGCACAGATTGTCTGATTTTAATTTACTTCGGGCACAGGCGATTGTTGTGCTCATAATTTGCGTACGAGGGCCCGGCGATTAGTCAGGCCTACGGAAAACTAGAGTTTTAAAATAATTTGCATCTCGTCGTATAATACAGAGTTTGGCAAATAAACATATTGAAATAGCGTTTGAAAATATATTTAATTACGTAATATGCTGTTTCATATATTATTATTATTCTTTATTGACGGGCTAGTGAGACCCTTTTGAATTACATGGAGTCAATGTACTATTATGTATATTATGTAAGCTTGTTTGCAATTCTGTATTACATGAAAAGACAAAATACTTATAGACCGTTTAATGTTTTAAAAAACTGTGGTCCTGACATTCGTAATTATTAACCCTTTGCACTCGGAGCCATTTTAACTGGAAATCTGAAATAATTCTTCTGGTTCGTGGTATTTCCATTCTACGTAACAAAATTAATTTTTATGCACACAAAATTTATTCTTGTGACTCTTGCCAACAGTTTTACTACTTGATAATTTTTCAAATTTAAACCTTATTGTTACAAAAATTATCTTGCAACGTAATAGAATAATTTTAGTGGTACCTCGGAGTCTCGAGTGCAAAGGGTTAAAAGGAATGATTCACGTTTCTTTCTTTTGAATTAATTTAGAAAATAGAGGTGAATGCGAGCTTTAAAAAAATAAATTTAAAGTGCAAAAGAAGTGAGTACAACTCGCAAAAGAATGAAGTTTTCTCTCTCAGCTGTACGTAATAAAGAAGAGGAATCGAGATTGAAGAAAACAAATATGTACCGTGGGGGGCAAGAACAAGGGCTATCCGTTTACAGAACGAAAGGAGGGTGCCGTGAAAAGGGGACGGAGCCGTACGAAGATCAGGTCGAAGGTGGTCTTCTCCGTAGACATGCCCGGAAATGCCTCAGGGAGCGTGTTTCCTGGTCCTATCGGTCGCTCGGGAGTGGTTCCGAGCCCGTCATTTCCGGTGGGTAAACTAGGATAACGATGTGTAATCACGGCTGTCGAGCGGGCACGCTCGATTATAAACCGGCCCCGATGCTCGTGGGACGTATAAATAACGCAAATAACACCCCGCGACACGCCCCCGCAGCCCTTCCTGCACCGGTACCCCTTGGCCGCACCGTAATCCCCCTCTCCACCTATCATACGACCGTGGCGAAGATACTTCGCGCGATAATGCGAGCACTCGCAGCCGTGTACAACGGTATCGTGATTCGCCGTGCCATCTGCGCTTCGAGCGACTTTTCTTGGCGGCTCGAAATGTTTTTGGTGATTGCTTACCGAAAAGCGCCACCCTCATATCATAATGTAGAAAGCATTGTACTGTGCTAAGTAATTTCCATTATTTATCGTTCGTAAAAGAACAGTGAAGTGCCATAGGTTTTAAAATGGAACCTTTTAACCCTTTGCACTCGAGGCCATTTTAGCTCTAAATCTAAAATAATTTTTCTGTCTTATAGTATTTTCATTTTGAGCGACGAAGTGTATTTTATATATACCAAATTAATTCTCGTGATTCGTGCTAACAGTGCTGTATTTAACAATTTTTCTAACATTAAACATTGTAGCTATAAAAATTATTTTAAAGGGTGAAAGAAGAATATTAGTGGTGCCTGAGAGTCGCCATTCGAGTGCAAAGGGTTAAAACATTTTTAAAACTGTTTAAAATTGACTAAATGGTTTGACTTTGTTTTTGTAAATGTTAGAACTAGTATACTGTACAATGACTAAAAATCTTTTTTTCTAATTTTGCTATTATTTCGGATAGAGGAAACAAGAACTCTCGTTTATTTATTACTTTCATATTCAAGATTTACTAAATTTTATTATCAGCTATTTTTTACTAGAATAAATAGAACCGTAACATGCGAAACGGTTTAAACAACTATATCCTTGTGATACAAATAAAAAGAAATTAATAGTTACCATTATCAAACATTTTTATTCTAAATAAATAAAATGGTTGAACTTCTCGTACAGATGACCATAAGGGTTAACAGAACATCCACGTATATCTGTAACATTTTAAACTAATAAAACGAATGGATAATGGAATAGTTATTTAACTAAAGGCACGGACAAAATTTACACTAATTTATGAAATAAATGTTGTTACACAATCATGTAGTCTATTCACATAAATAACTTCTTTGGAACATAAATAATTCACGTATCACAGTTTGAAACAATCGAAGCGCTATAGTGTACATTTTCTTGGAATAAATCATGCGACGGTTGCCGGTACGTTCTCGTACCAGAAAATCGGCCCCGAAGTAATATCGCGGGAGCGTCGAGCACCGTAACAACCGAACCCATCGAATTTCGTTTAGAGTTAACGCGCCGCCCGCCACGGGTTCACCCGATACGAGTGGACACATGTTCGGACATTAAGCGCCGCCGCTCCGCGGCTTTCCCCGAGGAAAATTAATCGGCCGACGGTCGTTAGTTAAGTTCATCGTGCGAGCAAGTGCGTCGGTACTAAATCCATTACGTCGCCCAGTTTTTGACTGACAACGATCGGTATTATCATTATTCGCCGCGGGCGTTCAGCAAATCGGAATTTGATCCGTTAATGGACGGAAGCATCGCGAGCGATAGCTCGCGATGCTACCACCGGGGTTAATTATTCTTGCGCCATCGCGGAAAACTGGTACACCTTTCCGCGGCGCGACGTAACGCGCTGTTGGCGCATTTATAAATGAACACTTGGGGGGCTCTTAACGCGACAGAAAACTCGTGCCGAGGAGGCGAGGTCTGTTAAATATCGGACCGCGTGAAATAAATATGCATTAGGCTGAACGGGGACAACGAAATTTAACGTCCATTTGACAAAATGAAGATTTAAACGGCGTTCGAGGATTTGCTGTTGCAACGTTATGATTTACGGTTCAAGTACGATTGTATAATTTAGAAGGCAATAAATTTTTTAATGTTGATGCAAATTACAATTCGTCGGAACGAACAAAGAAACAGAATAACGGTGCTCTTTTAATTTCTTTTTATAGCGACTTTAACAACGTTTCAATGAATTAGAAACGGAATAAAACCGGTCTATATTTCATTAATTTTATAAATATCTTCGTTCAATTTACATATGCAAATAGAAAAGCATGTAACAAGATTTTTACAAACATTAAAACACTAATCCTTTTTGCAGTCGGAGACGTTTCAACTTCAAATTCAAAATAGCATTTTCGTTCTGTATAACAAAGTGTATTCTATACATATGAAATCGAGTCCCGTAACTCATATAACATTTACACTCTTAACAACTTTTGAATTTTAGAATTTTAGCATTTCGAGTGATATTTATAAAAATAATTTTAGAACGTGGTACAACAATTTTAATGGTGCCTCGGAGTCGCCACTCGAGTGCAAAGGTTTAATACACATCTTTGTTCTCTATAAAATGCAATTATTTGTCAACAAGTTAATTGCACATTATCGATTCGTGCCGCGCCTCCAATGCACGCGGTTGCAACAAAAATTTCGTTTCAATAAACCGACTTACGCCGTTGTATCATTAACTCGAAAAGACAGCGACGTCGGTCCGTTTTGTTTAACGCGGGAAACGGTTACTTGCACGGTAAAAAAGAAAAAAAGAGGGTACCGGCTGCACCGTTCATGAAGGAACTTCAAAGGAAAACAAAGAGTTGATTTAACGCAAACAGAGTCGTTTGTGCCGCGATTCGGTGAACACGGAATTCGTTGGAATTAAATTTAAACCAGCAGCGAAGGGCTTTCGAAATTTCGGTCCGCAGGACCACATTAACCGAGGCCCCCCTTCCCCCTCCCTTGATCGAGAATACGCGGCCGCGTCAGTTGCGAACACGAGTTCTGTTTGTTTCGAGTAACGGGCGCGTGTGTACGTCGCGTCTGATCAGGTCTCTATTTTATTTTAGGCAAATTGCGCGTCGACGGATAACATTACGCGACTCATAATTTCCGGCTTCGCTGACACTGCGAATCATGAGATATTGTTTAACGAAATGTTGTTAATTAAATGAAAGCTGAATAAATTTCAAAATAAGTTTTTTATTTCAAAAGAACTTTCTATAGCTTATTTTGGATTACCCTGTATATGAAATAAATTAGATAATTCATTGAAATTGCAACCTGTAGACTATTAATTTTTATTGTACAATGGCTAGGTAACAATATACTGAAATTATGGAAATTCAAACGAGCACGTTCAAAGTTCGTAATTCATTTCTAACAATGCGTGGTTATAAAAATTATTCCAATTCTCCAACACGCGGTAAAGTATAATTTACTAATAGATTGTAATAAAAATTAATATTCAAGCGTAGATGAAAAGATTATGCCACTCGTATGCGACTGACATGGCAGCCATGGCAGAGATTGTTAATACAGGACAAAGACTAAAAGAGTGGAAGTAAAAAAACATTTAATTTCAACTTAAACCTAGGACATTATGTCATAGATATATTTACATATTTTATGAAGATATTAATAAAAAATATATAATATTAAGAACTCTATCGATGCATCGTCAATCCTATTAGAATAATTAGAAAAAGGAAAGAACTTTTAATCGGCACCTGTTCCTTTCATCTCACGCAGGAAATCTCTATTTCGCGTGAAAATTCATTTTCAATATGAAGCCATCGGAACGACGTGTCGGCGGTAACACAAATTTCGTATCGCCGGAAGAGTTGTTTTATTTCCACCGTGCAAGAGTTAAACGCGTGGTGATTTGCCGAGATGACGAGCCCCGCGTTAACGTCACTCCGTATACGCGGGCTTTATGGATCACTGAACGGGTTATGGGTTAAACGTTAAACAATTTATGGGTGGGGAGGGCGGCGTTATTAGGCAAGAACGCGGCTAAGCGATATAGCGGGCGACGATAGCGGCCGCGAACCCGTGAAAATCTAATGCGCCTCTTTAAATGTCGGTTAAAGCCTGCAAGTTTTATAGAAAAACGTTTTTATAGAGGTCACAGGAGATCGCGTGGACCGGCGGCCGGAATTGAACCGTACAGAAAAAATTGTGAATTCTGGTTCGAACGATTTCATCGAACTGATGGTACTGGATAAAGTTATTCTGTGGGACTGAGCGCGAAAAATGGCGCGCACGGTTTACTTCGTTTACGAAGATTCGAGTAATTTGATGCGATTGAGAATACCTGTAATATTTTACGATAATGTTGGATGTATGATAATAATAATAATAATTTTGTAATAATGTAGGATAAGTAATATAATGTAATATGTTTTGTAATAATGTAGGATAAATAATAACGTAATATGTTTTGTAATAATGTAGGATAAATAATAACGTAATATGTTTTGTAATAATGTAGGATAAATAATAACGTAATATATTCTATAATAATTTAAATTGAAATACTATATGGATCTTATATTGTGGAATGAAACTGTATGGGAAACTTTGCGTTGTTTTTTCACACCTTTATTATAAAATTTGATTATAAAAAGGATAAAGTAAATGATTGATGAAATGACACAGAAATGATCTGCATAGTATTATATTCAGAGAAACTGATAGTTCTGCCTTATATATTATACATAAATTATACAAAAATGGCTTGACATCGTAAATTCAATAGGAAGTCAAAAAAGATCATTTTTGTTCGTTTTGTTGCAACATGAAACTATGGAAGATCATAAAGCAAAAAATGATAACGCCTCAGGGAATCCAAAAAGATATAAATAGAAAGAAATTTTTGTGCATTTACTGAAAGTTGCTAAAGAGCATTTGGAACGTGAAATTATAATTAATAAGTGTATATCACTTATATATATATATATATATATATATAAATGTAATAAATTGATAAAAGAATGAAATTGATAAATATATATATACAGTATTAATAATAAAAATACTTGAAAGTTGCTAATGAGACGAAATCATTTCTATGTCGATTTCGTTCATACTTCCTGAGCTGCGACGAAGAAAATAGTGAGAAAGCAGAAGATTAACCACGTCGGAACGTTTTTCATAGGAAGACGAGAATTCACGAGATTAAGCAAAACATCGAATGGATTTCCGGCTTCGCACGGCTTCGCGGCGAAGCATGTTTCTTATCAGCGTTGGCGTACGAATTGTCCGTCCGTGGTCATTTGTTCGTCGCGAGACACCGGAAAATCGAAACATGCCCCGAGGTGATCGTTATCTTGTCCTCAAGGACGCGATGCTCGCTGCGAAGGACCGCAGAGCAGTTCTACGGTTCTACTAGATTCGTAATTTATAACCGGGAAACGTGCGTGCCGGCGATAACGAATCATACGCGGTAATACAGCCTGTCGCGATGGCAATTACCATCTATAACTACTCATTGTACTGAAATTTATTTACACCGTAAGGAGCACGATCCTTTCCTTATCAAGCATCTGGAGCTTCGACAATATTCGTGTACCGTTGCTGCAAGAATTAATCGAACACAATTCTTAAAAAATTGATACTTAAATTGTATATATGTTATAAACATTAGATATATAATATTAGATATATTAGATATATTAAAAATATTAGAAATGATATATATTATAATTTAATATAATATATTTCTAATATTTATAACATATATACAATTTAAATATCAATTTTTTAAGAATTGTGTATATATATAATATTACAATATCGTAAAAAAAGATTACACAATAATTTTCATATTTCTAATAATCGAGACATCATGCTAATACTGATTTCTTCGATCCATTAGTTATGTTTCCATTATTATTATAATGTCATTTGTATTTAATACATATTTCTTTCAGTGTTTTTTTTTACTTTTTATTAGCTTTTGCTTTATTTAAACCTAGAAAAATCAGCAAATCTAAATATTAAAAAATTCGTCCCTGCACAGAATTATGCACTTCCATTGCCTTTATTTCTGAAAGCATAAATAATATCTTTGCGCAGATAAAAATAATTCTTCGATATTATTGATATCGATACAATAGTTATAAAAATATGATGATCAAGAAATAATGTTTACAAAAATTTCTTTCCGAGAGAAATAATATATTCCAAACATATGGTTGTCTTTCTTCTTTCTAGGTTAACTGAACTACCAATTTGAATGTTTCAATTATGTAATAGTATATTACTTATGCAAAACTTTTGGCGTCAATCAGAATAACAATTATATTTTCACCGTGACCAGGGTTGATAACAACGATACCAGTCCACCAGAGATAAAAATGAACCGACGATTAAGCGAATTTAACGATATTCCATTCGGTATCAAAGCGGACCGTTTAGAAACTGAGTTACCGATGTTAGTAGACCAACGCGAATACGCGAGAAATTACGAGGGCGCAATTTATTTATTGCGCTAATACGATCCCGATCCGTGAAAATGTATCGTTGCGGTACGCTCTCGTTTGCCGGATATTTGTTGCGTTTTACATTAGCGGCCGCCGAATCTCTCGCATATAGAGAACCGGAAGCTGACGAAAAATGATAATAATTCTGTGAAATCGACGATTCCGTGGCGTAATGCGGATATTAAGATCGCTTGAGAACTAAATGCGACGGTAAAATTGATGCGAAACAGATGGCTCGTGGATCGAAGTCTCGGGGCAAGTAGAATGATCACGCAATGGTCAGACACGTCGATTCAGAACCGATTCACTATAGCCAGCAAAGAAATTGGAGTCTGGAAATTAATAAGCGAGTTTAATTAAACTTTAATTCGAATTTAATTAAATTAATATATCAAACTTAATCGCAAATAATTCAAACGATCGTTGCATGAAATAATAATTAAATAAAATTTCACTTTGTAGTAATAGGTGAAATCTAATGCAGAGTTCCCAAGCTATGAAATATTTAAATAATTGATCAAACGATACCGTTTGTTAGCTCATTTTCACCATAATATCATAATTATCAGAGAAAATATGCACAAACGACGGTATAATAGAGCCGGCTGATTAAATATACTAAGCGTACAGATTTTTCGCGAGCTCATAATTAATTACGCGAACACCAGTTTCCGCGTTGCAATTAACCGCGAGAACGAATCTATCGGTAAATTATTATTACACTATCGTTCATTTTTATTGGCTCGGCCGCGCCGCGGGAATCCGCGCGCCGAACATTAATATCCCCATTAGCACGGATAGAGACCGCCGATTCGCCGAACAAACAAGAAAACCGTCCCGCTTTGATTATGCAAAATTTACGATACAAATAAGTCGTTCACAGCAATTAATCAAACGGGGAAGCAATTTATAACCGCGGGGCCCCGGTTCTTCGTATCAAACGCGGGAACCTTCTTCGCGATAAAAAGTCTCTCCTCGAATCGAGAGCCGCTAAACGATTCCCCCTTCGTCCACCCCATTTCCCGGCGGAACTGCCAGGCGTTTATCTCGCGATGATCCCACTCTATATATATATACCTCAATAAAATCAGCAGGGACGATAATGCGGCGATAAAGAGTCTAAACGGTGGTTGACTCGAAAATATTTCCCGAGAATCCGGCGGCGCGATCTTTCATCGGGATTCTGATAAACTCGGTCAACAATCTCCGCCCCGCGGGCTGCCGAAAGGGTCTCGGCCGCGATATCAATCCCTTTAAGGATCCGCGAGGAGAGCGTTTCACTCGTGAGAATCGACCGTGATCCAATCCGAGATACGAATCGAGATGACTACTCGAGAATTACAGTCAGTTCCATAAGTACCCTCATCGCTTAGAAGAGAAGTTTGCTGAAATCAAGGGACGCGTGTGAGATTTTGCAATAAACTTTTTATTATGAATGAACATATGTATAAAGTTTTTTTTTTATAGCAAATTATAACAAAATTTATGATTAACTGATAATAAAAATATATTGATTTTACTTCTCGTAGTACGTAATAGCGGTTCACAAAAGTATTCGTGCCAGTGTAGATTTTGTCAAAAGATCGCATATTAGAGTAGCTTTCCTACTTTATATTAATTTTGTAGTATTTAGTGGGTCCACTTTTATGTCTTTATATCGTTTAACCCTTTGCACTCGGAGCCATTTTAACTGTAAATTCGAAATAATTTTTCTTATTCGTGGTATTTCCATTCTATTTAACAAAATCAATTATTGATGCATAGAAAATTTATTCTTGTGACTCCTACTTGTTTTACTACTTGACAATTTTTTAAATCTAAACCTTATTGTTGCAAAAATGATTGTGGAATGAAATGGAATAATTTTTGTGGTGACTCAGAGTGCACCACTCGAGTGCAAAGGGTTAATCGATTTGGCATACTTTCTACCAGTTTTAATGTAAACGTATATATCACAACGCAATGATAAATGTATGTTTTGCACCGTGACTCTCGTAATTTATCTAACAATTATCTAGTAATTTGTCAACCGTATAAATGACAGGCCAGTTAATTTTTTCCTCGGTGAAAACGCGCTCCGCAGGCTTCGTTCCCAAGCAATTAAATTATTATATTTACTACATTATTAAATGAACAAAAAAAAAAGCAACAACCACCGCGCCTGTCCACAACGTTCCGCTTTTATTTCGTCGAGGGACCGGTGTTCGCGACATAATCATTACACCGCGAATTTTCCCGCACGCATGAATCCACATAAATCGCTACGAAATTATTTTATATACGGTTTCACTCCGTTCGAACCGGACCCCCGCCTTATCGAGACCGTAATAAACGCGGAAATTCTCGCGCGCCCTATTGGCGGCAGTGATTACGCAACACGCGTTCCGCGCGCATAAGCAAAATCAGGCGTCGACAGTTGTAACGTATTCGCAGTCCATCGAAATCGTTCGAGCGGCGTCCGCGTAATCCGCTATAATCACCCCGAATAATTCTCGCGGCCTATATAATCCGCGATTAATCGAAACCCGGCGTGTCGTCCTAATTAGCGCGGGTAGATTTTTCGGGCCGTCGTCTACTTGGAGTACGCGTAATATTTCAAGGGGGGGGCGCGAGTCTCGAGTCCGTCGACGTCGGGGCGACGAGTATCACACAAAGGACGCGAAGAAGAAGCGGATAGAAAATAAAACCGTGGAAAAAAGGCATCGTCGTCGTCGTCGTCGTCGTGGCGGGGTGGGGCGGAAGGACGACGACTCCTCAAAAAAAAAAAAAAAGCGGCGAACGTCAACGTCGACGGAAGAAAGGGGGCGTTTGCGCGGAAACGGAAGTAATTGCGGAAATTGCTCGACTACTTTTCCTTTTGTGTATCGACGCACACCACGGCGGCCGCGGCCAGAGATACGGACGGCTATATACATATACACAGGGGAAGGGGAGGGGGAAGGGGAAGGGGTAGGGTGGGACACGTAGCCATCCGCGTGAAAGCTTCTTTACAGAAGTAATAGACTCCGAAGGCAAGGATTTTCGGTGGTATTTCTGGGTAATGGCGACGCGAAATAAGCGAGGAGACCGCCGCGGATAAAGGGGCGCGGGGCGGGGGAAGGGGGAGAGGGGGGGGGGAGAGGGCCGCCCCGGCAGAAAAGAAGAAAGAACCGCGGGACCGGAAACGATCCGGGGGAAATATTCTCCGGCGAGAGACACGCGACGGAGCCCAGACTCTCTCTCTCTCTCTCTCTCTCTCTGTCTCTCTCGAAAAGGGGGGCGACGGGATATTGAGACCGGTCCGAGGGAAAATATGCGCGAGCAATAATACACGTTCGCAGCCGGAAAACGACCGATTAACACGCATGGACGCTCGGTACGGCGCGCCCCCTTCTCCCTCCCCGCCCCCATGGAACGAGTATGAAAATCGAGTACGAAAATATCCGGCGAGTCGCGACCCGGTTTAACGGGCATCTTCCACGGTAGAACAAAGAAGCTTAATTAGCGGATGATCCTTCGTATTTGTCTTCTTACTCAGCGGCGCTTCCACGGCGCTGGAAATTCTTTAACGGAGGGAAGCGCGCGCGCGCTCCTTTCGTGTCGTTTCGCGATTATAAATTCTTGCCGGCACGATGTCGCCGGAATCGTAATTAATTGTCCTGTTTGCACAACCGCTTATTAACCGTTAACTGGTAATTAACCGTTATCAACTCGACGGCGGGCTTGACCAGTTAAACGCGTTCGACGCGACTATATCCGTCGCGGGGATGCGGTGGAATTTTGCGTCGCGACGATTTTATGTCCGTCACGCGTAAAATGGTGTTGCAGTTTGATATTTAAATTGTAATTCTGGCAAAAAGTATATTACATTCGTAAATTTTACTATGTTTAAAATGTTTAGAGGTCGAGACGAAATGAAACAAATAAATGAAAATTATAAATAATTTGAGCTGGATTTATAATTTCTGGTTCGGTATTTATAGAATTAATAACAATACCAGTCGAACTTGAATTTCTTTCTAGAAATTAGTTCACTAGAGGATGGATAAAAAATAAGTTCGCCAAATTACATTCAGTTGATAGAATAAGGAAAAATTATAAAATGGTATTTTTTGTTATTGGTCCATCGAATGTTATTTATTAGATACGGCAAAAATGGCAGGTTTTCACGAGTTTTTGTCAATAATTGTAAGTATTGTCTATTTTATCCAATTTCAAGAATGTTGCGCTTCAAAAATGGTCTAAATCATTGTTTAGAGTGTAAAGGGAATGTTGTGATTTAAACCGAACTAGTTTTCACTGCAAATAGGAAAATTGATGGGGGGAAGTATTTTATTGTTTATTGTTCGGCAGTTCGATTTTTTTGTCGAAGCGCTGCGACATAGTTTTAAAGTGCAGTTTCACTGTTACTTCTGAAAACGGGACGCTGCGATTTTGTTTACGCTATTCAATTCTACGTGACTATTCATCCCCATAAAATGAAACTGGTCGGTACCGGTTGAAACAAAAAAGACGCGCGCACAATAAATATATCTGTCGTAAATAAATAATAATTTTAAAAATGTCAAACTTCTTGAAATATACTGTCAAACAATAGATATATAAAACTAGTAATAAAAAAATTGCAAAAATTTATTTTTGTAACATTTGAACTTAACTTTATAAATCATCTGAATACTTATGTCATGGGAAATTTCGATGTTTTTTTGATATTTTTTCAATTATGTATTTTGACATTTATTTTTGTTTTATCTTTATTTTATTTTACTTATTTATTGCGCTCTATTTTGATTGTTAGCTTGATCGTGTTACAAAGCATAAGTCGGGGGTTGGCTATTGTTACAGTACTTTTGTCATTTATATTGTTAAGATCAAAGGAGTGTTCCTTAAACGCGGACTACAATTAATTTCCCGGTAGATAATTAATGAAGGCTTACATGTCCGAACCACATAGCTTCTCCTGCCGCGGTCATTTTTCTCTCTCGGGATACCCTTCATTTTTTAACCCTGTTCATCCCCTCCTAATATCCTCCGCTTCTCGCTGTCAAGTGTACTACCACCCTTATTTCAGTGTCAATCATCCTCGACAAATACTCGGGGAAATTCCACGCTAGTAGCGTTCCTCTCGGGGATCGATACATATATATATTTATTTTTTGGTGTAACTCGGAAAATTATTATTAAGAAAATAGAGAAGAAAAGAAAATTATCAATAAGAAAATAGGACTTAAGAAAATAATGTTACTCACCTTTTCTGGAACGGTCTTAAGGATCAGGTGAAAATTTAACCTCCAAGTAATTGTTACTTACCTGTTTTAGAATTCTATCGAATATGTTATGACCAGACTGCGGATTTTTATGCAAAATCAAATTTGTTTCCATTAATTACGAAATAAAATTTGTCTCCGTTAATTACAAAATGTAGAAGCAATATAGTAATTTATTTCTTCTCTTGGTTATTCAAACGAGCTGATAGTAATATAATAATATATTACAATTGCATAAATTTGTTTGTTATTTTGAATTTGCTGTACTAATTATTGTTATAAATGCATAAAATCCGCAGACTGATACCACGTTCCCATTTATTTTAGAATTTAAATCAAGTAAATTATATTTCACTTATATACGATAACATATTAAATTCTGAAAAATATCTATCCAGATGTTTTCACTTACAAATTTACAAATTTTCGTTTCAATTGTCAACTTACGAAAAGTAATAGACTTAGTTACAACAGTGATATTATTTTTATGAAAACAGAAAATAATAAAAGAACCTATTCCAATCATTTTTATGGAAATAACCAATAACAGAAACATTATTTAGAAACGAAGATTGCCATATGTAATTGTTAGAAATAATAACGATTATAAATCACCGGAAAATTTTAAGACAAAGGAAATCTTTGTTAAACCAATTTGGAGCAGAAGAAAATCCTTAAACTAAATCATCTAATTAAAAAAAAAAATTATCATGAAGTTCTAAACCATAAAAATTGGATTTGCTATTATCTTTATCAAAATAAAAAATTCAAGAAAATAATTCTTCCTGAATATAAGAATAAATTCTCCTAATACTTTTTTCGATTATCACTAGACTGCAGTTTTTGTGCATTTCTATTAAAAACGATTGCACTCGGGAAGGATTAAAGTAATTAAAATAATTAAAAAAAGAACTAGTTCTTGCTTCTCTCTCTGATGAGCTTTGCAGAAAATTTCGATTTAACACGTCGACGCCGATATTCACGATTTTCTCTGCGAGTCGGCGCCCGAAATTTACAAAAATTAAATAATTATGTTAAATTTCTAATATTGAATTTCTATGTTTTTACTATTGAATATCTGCTTATAATGTCCAGATAAAATAACATAAACCTATTTTGTCACCGGTGGGTCAACGTGTTAACAGAAAAATCCACAGTCTACTTACGTGCTCGCGGCCCTCGATGTAAACAAATATTCTCAGAGCACCGTCCGCTGCTATAAATGGATACGTACTCACCGCGCGTTCCGGCTGGCCGCGAGAGCCTCGCTGCGTAAGTGGCAATGTCTCTTACCTGGAACAGAAAAAAAACAAAAGGCGGTCGTTTAAACGGAAGTCTCAACTTACCCGGGGGAAGAGAGAGAAAGAGAGAGTATTAGCTTTCCCGGTCGAGTTTCAAGACGGCTCGTGGCCGAAAACTTCCCCGTCCGTAGTTAAATCGTTCCGTTAAATTATTCTTTTTCCCTCCGTGCCGCGCGGAATTGCCCCTACCACGCGCGCCGCCGGAAACTTCGCTCTTAATCGTCGCGAGAACTCGCTGCAACGGCTGCGAAAGGGTTTAAACCGTTCCAAATAGCATCGTTGCAATTTCTTCGTTTCCCGGCCCCGGCGATAACCGTTAGAACGTCTTTAAGGGAGGACGATCCCCGGCCACCTAAACTTACTGCCACGAGGTTCTGGAACCGCAGGACGGTCTCGACCGGCGTGGGTGTCTTTGTCCCCGGAAAATGAACTCCCCGGGCTCGATATTATTATTTCAATCATGGAACGATAGCGTTCTCTCGGTTTTCCTTCGGGTCCGGCCGAGCGCGGACCGTTTTCCTCGATGAAATTGATGCTACGATGCGTCAACCGTTGGCACGAACTTTTCGAAACTGATCTCATAAGTGGAAAATTGAGTGATCGTAATTGTTACCTTTTTGTATATTAGTTCTCGAGCTTGGATAGATCATTCGCGATGCATTATAAAGTGATAATACGTAATAAAATATGTTTCTTAAGATGAAATTATTAGTTCATTTCTTTTCGTTATCGAGTACGACACGCGATGGAAATGAGTAGTAATAAATTATTAAGTATGGATAATATACTGTTCTTTAAAATTGGAATTCTAATCCGTTGTTATTAATATTCAAGTATTCGAGTAAATTCGGGCACGGAATAAATGTTAATGTTCTGTCCCTTCTAAGAAATTATAGCAATTGAAAAATTCCTAATCGCGGTGACTGTGAAGAGAAAGGTATGGCAAGGGTTTAAATACGGTATCAATTTTCAAACATTGCACCAAGCGATCTGAATTTATTTGAAATTGTAGAGGGTCCAGTTTCCTATAGATTCGCTAATTGGTTGAAATGGCTAAAAATACAAAAAGGCTCGTATTTCATAACATTTTGATTTGTATAAATCTTGGTTACTTACAGTCGCGTCGTTATTTATGTTGGCACGTAAAGTTTTATTATCAACGATCAAAGATGAAGTTAATGACATAAGCGTAAGAGCTTCTTTACTGCGTAGACGTGTTAACTGAATTTTAACAGGTAGAAGAAAATGCATGGAATGCAAACTAATTCCTTATACAGATACAAAGTTACGTAAAGAAGCAGATCAACTTAATGCACATCTTACGTTCTAACTCCTTCAGAATGAAGTTTGATATCCTTAGGCACTTAATACTCCTAAAAGACGACTCGGCTTACCTCTAATTAATTTTTGCAGCGTAGCGGAGCTTAATTTATTAACTGTGTTATTTAATAACTGTAACTGAAAGATACACCAAATGAAAATTTATAGAAGCATTTAAAAATGGAATGAATTAAATTAGACGATCAAATTTTTCTCACAAATAATTTATCGAGTTCAGATCGAAACTTTGACGTCGTCGTGGAAGCAAATTGATATTTTATTATTAAGGTTGCAATAGTTTTCGAATTTTGAGCAGAACAGCGCCTAACGAGGCTTCGCCAATTCGATCGCGCGAGATTAATGGACGCAAATGACTTCACCACTGCGGTTCGCTCGAACATCTTGACAATACGACCGGCGCTGTTGCGACGCACAATACGCATATTGTTTAAATGATGTACGACCGGACGATCCGCGAAATGTCAATCGACGGTCGGCCGACACAAGCCTCGCACAGGCCTGGGACAATGCCCGCGCAGCGTCTGGAGACATTGAATTGAACTCCGCCGCTGTTCGAGCAGATTAAAATGCTATTGTAACAGCTGGTAAGCGATTCAGCTTACCGGCAGCGTGAATTATTCCGATTTGATTGTTTCGTCGATTTGCTTGGAAAAGGTGTAAAATAGTAGCTTACATTAGACTCGTTGGCAAGCGGCGTCGCTCTTTTGTGCCCCTTTGTTTAAAACTTTTACCAACGCCGTAAACGGCGCTGCGATAGTTTATTCAGCGGTCTTGAAATGCTTCGCGTGTATCGCAAGGAAAGATGACTAGGCAACATTGTCTAACACCGCTCCGTATGACATCGTGTCACGTGAGTATTTCGAACAGGATGTACCAAATGCGAGATCAACAATAATGATGCTAAATGAAGTATATGTCTGATATTTTATTATTTTTATTTTATAGTAGCAATTGCTATAAAAGTAACTTCATTTTGGGCGATATTCAAGTGAATTATTTTTAAACAATTCTTGTTTATTCTAAATAATATAAGAAGCGATTCGACGTAAAAATCTTGTGATCAAATATCATTTTATTTCGAATTGTTTACGAGAAATACAGAAACTTGAAGGCTGCGAATTTTATAAAAAAAAAGAACAATCATTCCACAGATGCATATTAACCCGTTATTAATTTAGACAAACGGAATAAGTATTTTTTCGTTTTCTTCTAAGAAATGATTACAATAGAAAAATTGTTCATCCTTGTAACTATGAAGAAAATGGTATAGCAAGGAGTTAAGCATACTTTATTTGACATAATTACGAAGTTACGATGAAAAAGTTCGAATGCTTCCCAAAAACGCTAAAAACACTACGCAAAGACTCTGGAAAAATGCAGCGAAATGTTTTCCAGTCAGGTGACGAATATTTCGTACCCAATTATATTTGCTATTGTAATTATATTTGTTATTATAATTATATTTGTTATTATAATTATATTTGTTATTATAATTATATTTGTTATTATAATTATATTCGTTCATAAATAAATATAACCGCCAGTCGTTTCTACTAAATTGAAACGAAATTTTGAATCTTCTATCGTCAGAATTTGGGAATGGAAGTAAATAAAGAAAATCAAGAAACAAAAATCCTCTTGTTCAATCAAGGAAATTATTAAGAAATATTAATCGACGCAGCGTTGAAAGAGACAGTAATGCAAGGGGTTAAGCGTCGTGTTATGAAGCGTTTAGACCATCCCTTCGCGGTTTTCGTAACGCGAGGCTCGCGTCTCCTTTTTGTAACCTAATCAGCCCTCGCCGAGCAGCAGCTGTTACTGCATATACACAGGCAAAGTTCTAACTGAATTTGCAGAAAGCCCGTGGGTAAGTTTGCCGGCAGAGACTTTGACGGGACAGACGTAGAACGGCGAAGAAGGGGGCCCATCGGACGGCGCGTCGCCGGGTGTCCCGTTTGTTTTTCCCGTTCTCCTTTTTTATCTCTCGCTAATGAAACCATTAAACATGTCGTCTTAGGGAACCTCATTTCTCAGGCGATCTCATTTTCATCTCGAGTCTCGGAAACTTGTCCCCCAAGCCCTCCCCCGCCCTCCTCCTTCACCCCGGGCTCGTTTCACCTTTTCGTTCCACTTCTTCGCGCGAAACTAAAAGCCCCTCTTCCCCGGCTCCCGTTGGAAACGGTTTTTCGCTGAAACGGCGACCGGGACGATTTAAAGTCGCGTTCCCCCGGGGAAAATTGTATTACCCGATTCAGCCGTGTGAAAATTGTACTGTAAATCCACGGGGAGCAGAGAGCGAAGAAAAACAATTAGGAATGCAGACTCCTGCGACGGAGGTCTATTATCTTTGATCTTAAACACGGTCCCCGGGACGGTTGTTCCTACGCGGCGCAGAGGAACGGTGAAAAGACGACGGCCCTTGGATGCGGAGCCGCGCGATGAGAGAGCCGGCCCGTTTTCAAAGGGACTCGAAAAATATTATGCGACAACCGAAGCAACAAACTGTTTGACTTCGTCCCCCACCCCCCGTTGCGCCGTGTCTCGCCGCCGGTCTCCGCTGGCTCAAAGTGCTTCGACAGCCCGCGCGCCGCGCGTATTCTTCTCCGCGCTCCCCGTGGAACGCGCTCACGCGCGTACGGTACGCGTTTCCTTGTTTACGGAGAACGCGCGAAACGTTTAGCTCTCGCGTGGAACGCGCGAAGAGAGGAACCGCCGTCGTTGATGTTTCTGTCGCGATTGTCCGGGCAGCCGACAGTCGCGGAGAGTTAAGGGAATGGTTCCGGTTTAGAACTTCGAGAAAGTCGACTTTTCTTTCTCTTTCGTTGAAGGACGCCGTTTAGTTGAAAGAAACATCTCTGCAGTTGAAAGGGAGTTTAAACATTTTACATGTTACGTTGTAAAGAATCGGTTGTAGGACTTTTAGTGACAGGTGTACTATTATTATTAAAATTAATAAATTAAATTTAATGTAATATATTATTTAGAAATCAGTATATATATATATAATATTATAGATTATAGATTCTAGATTATAGATCATAAATATTGATAATAAGTAATTTCAGCTAAATTTTTGGGTAATATTAAATTTTTGGTTTTTATGCTTTAAAAGTAATTTGTGTCAAATTTTTGGGTAATACTAAGTTTTTGGCTTTTATGCTTTAAAGTAATTTGAGCTAAATTTTTGGGTAATATCAAATTTTTGGGTAATGATAATTTAACATTATCAAGATTGTTTATATTTAAGAATCTGTTAAAAGCATAACTATTGCATAAAAAGGTTACATACAATGAACATACTATACATAGGAAGCACTTCGACTTCGAGCGAAAGCGTCTCCGACCGCGAAGGGTTACCGTCACAAAACTCTTCTTATCTTTCGTCCGCCGCTGCGAACGTTTTTGCCCGCGCGCAGAGGTAAACGAAAGGGCGACGCATTTCCACCGTTGGCTTCTACCCGCGCTGACGTCCCTGCGAAACGACATCCCGGTAAAAAGGGGCGGCGGACCCGTGTGTCCCGCTACGAATTCACGCCGAAGGGGCACAACAGCCCCGAGTCCCGACCACATTCGAAATTTAACAAACCGTGGCCGGGGTAGTTTCTTGTCGAAGTGTACGCTGCAGTTAACAAATTTCGTGGCTAATATACACTTTGCGGCGTTAGTCAAGACGGCGGGGGCCACCAGAACGCCGCAACCGGCAAACTTTGTTTTGGAGCCGTGCTCCGGTTAGCTCCGGCTGAGCGGCGACGAGAAGCGATCGTCGAATCGCGTCCGTTGCTCTCTTTAATCGCGTTTGTCAGTCCCAGGTGGCGAAACTACGCCAACAGTGCATTCTGGCGACTTTGAACTGTACGAAATACAGTAGCGGTCAAAAATTTAAGACGACGAATTTAATTTCAATTATACACGTGTAACGTAAGTACTATCTTTCCAATCAGTTTCTTATTTCGGGATAATGAAGACAAATGCTTGACCTTATAATTCTCGAAGGTTCGTGTGTTAAATGTATACATTATTGAGTCAACAATATTGACAATATTTCTCTACTGTAATATTTACTGTAATATTACAGTAGAGAAATGTGAAAAATTAATAGATTCAATGCCAAAAAGATGTGCTAAATATTTGTATTAAAAACCATTTTTTTCTGTTTATTTTCTCCTATTATTTTGTAGTCCTAAACTTTTGTCAATGGAAATGTAACATAGATTTACTTTTTTGTTATATATTCTAACTAATAAGTTCAAAACCGAACATAAATATTTTTGTAGTTGTTTAAATAAATGAGTAGACGATTATAATTAAAGATATAACATGATAGCTTATGTTATTTATAAAATATTAATAATTCCTTTCTTTTTTCCTTCTCGTCTTAAATTTTTGTCCGCTACTGTACGTGTACCAAGTAGTTCTCTACTCATTTTAGAGACTATTTTTGCGATTAGCGATGTACGTAAACATTGTATGCGTAAGAATTGCACGTTTATATGCAAACTTGTTTTAAAAAGACTCGCAAGATATATTAACCCTTTGCACTCGAGTGGTGACTCTAAAGCACCACAAAAATTATTCTATTTCGTTCCAGAATAATTTTTGCAACAATAACGTTTAGATTTAAAAAATTGTCAAGTAGTAAAACTGTTGGTAGGAGTCACAAGAATAAATTTTCTATGCATAAAAATTTATTTTGTTAAATAGAATGGAAATACCACAAGCCAGAAAAATTATTTCGAATTTACAGTTAAAATGACTCCGAGTGCAAAGGGTTAATACGAAATGTTTCTCATTTAGAACATACGTAATTCCTGTTATGGTCTATAATTGCCTATAGTGAAAGAACAGAAAGATTACGAAAGTAGTATTATTTAGAAGAAAATATTATATATCATACATTGAATTTTATAGTTCACAAGAGACGTTTGGCTGAGAAGTGATGACAGAATTTGTGTCATGTTAAAGAACGCGTATTTAAATACAATACAGAGAGCTGTAATTATAAACATTTATATTATTATATGGTATACGATATATATGTATATATGTATATGTATATATAATATTGTTGTAATAATATACGATTTATATGAATTTGTAGACATCGAGAAATAGTTACAAATCGCTAATAAACTTTAATGTTTACTCGTATACTAGAACTACGATGTCCCCTGAGAGGGGACAACCGAGTGCAAAGGGTGGATCGCACTTAATCACACATAATTCAATTGTGAAGAACTTAATTTGGGGAAATACCAACCGTGCCTAAGCGGTTAAGTTCCCTTAAATAAATAAATTAAAAACGACCCATTTTCTACATAATTCGACAGAATATCACCAACGAGGAAGATATAACCGAGAAACAGGGAAGGTTACAGCGTCGCCGACGTTCCCCAGAAAAGCGGAATACGCAAAAGTTCATTCAAGTCGTAAATTTTACGACGGTCGTTCGAACTTTAAATTTCACCATCGCGCGCAAGGAAGCAAAAAGCAATACTCCTCGCGGGCCGATTGCCGGGCGGCGAGGTACACTCGCAAAAAAAAGGAGACTGCTCGTTGACCGATTCCGGGACGGGGCGCGCCGGAACGGAATTAAAATTCTTGGCGGCGCGCGCGAGCGAGCGAGCAAGCGAGCGAGCGCAAAGGGCCGAGGGAATTCGAGCAAATTAATAGAGATCGCGCGGCGGTCGCGAGCCGGGGCTAAGAGTCTCGTGTGAACGCGGCATAAGTTCTTTCTCGTGTCGCCGGTTGCAAAGTGAAAAAGGAACGAAGTGGCCGGGCGCGCTGCGGTGGGCTCGTTGCATGTGCACCGCCGTGGTCCGGAGAGAGAGAGAGAGAGAGAGAGAGATGAAAGCGACGGGAAACCCGCTCGAGAGGAAAATATTTTCCGCGCCGATTTCGACGCGCGCGGACACGCCGCCGGATAGCCTAAACCCGATTGAAAATCTCGTTTATCGAAACTAATAAAAAGCCAATTTTTACGGGCGGTTTACCTGAGCGTTTTGCCAGTGCTCACGCTTCTTTTAATAAATTATTTGAAAATAAATGGTATGAAAATAGAATTTAACTAGTTTGTAAACTTTATTTGCAATAATATAATTTTTGCTGTTTTATTAGGAATAAAATAAAATAATATCACGAATGGAAATATTTTAGCTTTATTTTCTAATATCTTCTCTCAGAGAGCTGCATTAACTTAAATTATCTGCATTCACACGTACACAGACAGTAATTCGCAGATACATAAAACCAAAGGGGCTAAAGCCGTGTATGATTTTACAATCAACGTTGATATTTGTTTAAGTCGTTATTTACAATTAAAAGGTGAAGTTAAATTGAGAAGCAAATTGCGTTTTCGATGTAGAAGATGATTAACCTAAAGCTCCTCGAGCGATCTGCGATGGAAATTGGACTTTACGTTCGCTACCAAAATGACGGTTGTCCAAGTAAATTGGCCCATTCGTAGCGCCGTGGAACGACGAGGTCGGCCAGCATTCGGAGATTCGTGCGGTGTTCGCCGGCGGTAGCGTGCGACCGATCCACGCGTGAGATGGTTAAGTCTCGTCTGCCCGAGAGGTGTCTCGTAAAAGTGGGAAACGGGTTCGATGTACGCGTTCCATTCTAATAGGATCAACGAGTTCGGTTTGATGACTGGAGATATTTGCACGTTCATAGCGTCTCCGGGCGCGCAGTCAAACGAAGATTCCACGAGAATTTAGCGCCGCGTATATAATACTTTTATCAACCGAATAAAACAGCGGGTACGAGAAATGAAATTCAGCTTATTTTGCTGCTTTATAAACTGGCGTCTGAAGTTAGTGCGTTTGCATTTGTTCTCATCGATGACGTTTATGACTGCTGTACGTTGAATATCTGCCTAAATAAAGCGAACATTTTTCGGCATTCGCGTGGGTTTACGCCGCGTCGAATTCATTATCTTTTCACGCCGACGTCGGAGCCGTTGTACGAAATAAAATATCATGGGGAACAGGTATATTCGAGGCAGAAAGCGTTTGGTTTATTTAGAATTCGTTTGATATTTTATAAAATATATTTGCGACTTTTATTCGTGAAAATAAGCTGCAATCATAAATCTCTATTTTAGAAACTTTCCTCGAAATAAAATAAAATATTTATTTCTCAGCGAAGAGGTTTTCAGAATTGATTAGAGAATGATGTTAAAAATACTTGATGATACTGTTCCATAATTTCTGAAAACTGCGCTGTTCCACTTACAAATTCATTTCACAGAGCGTTGAATATCGGAGCTTTAAAACTTCTAAATTACGCTGGATCCACTATGAGATTTTTACCAAAATTTCGGGACGCATCGAAGCGGACGGAACACTTTTACAAAATTATTGGGACGAATACGTTTCCGAGAATCTTCCCAAGGTCTTTTCTAAAAACTGTTCCCAGCCCGTCAGCTTTGACTCGCTTCGAAAATTGTCGAAGTTCGCGCGGACTCTTTAGAAGCTAGAACTTTGAGCAATTTGACTAAGTAATCAGGACAGATAAGCCTTAGAGTAGGGGATGAGAAGAAGTGGAACATAGAAAATCTTGCCAGCCGAGAGCCGGCCAAAGTGTTCACAGTTTCGTTGCTGTAACAGTTGTCGAAAATTCTCCCCGAGCCTCCGGCCGACTTATTCTAAATTTCCTTCGGTTCGCACGAAATCGAACGAAACTTACGGAAATCGTCCATACGAAACATTTCAGAGAAATGTGAATCGACGAGATCTATTATCTCGTATTCTCATCCAAAAATCGAAAAATTTTTGAAAACGCAAGTTGCGCAACAGTTTTGTTTCTCGACGTGGCCAGAAGCGAAATATACGAACGCGAAATGTGTATTTCCCGCCGTCCGTGAGAGTCTATTGCTGCGAAACAATCGGTAAACTGTACGAGAATTTTACTACGCGCTGTTTTGCAAAAGTAAACGTTGCTTTTCCGAGGCGGGCACAGCGTTGCGTAAAATTTAATGTTTCTTCGTTAAGTCGGCTTGCGTTATCACGAACGGCGCTCATATTCTGCAGTGATACGCGTCGCTGTGCCGGCGGCCGTGAAGTGTAAAGGGTTTATTACTCGAACAAAGCAGAGCAATGCGGAGGGAGAGAGAGAGAGAGAGAGAGAGAGAGAGAGAGAGAGAGAGAGAGAGAGAGAGAGCTCGTTATGATTCGGAGGCAGTGTTCAGTCGATAATACATATATATGCAGCCTTCGCAGTCGGCGATACTAAATTTCAGATGAATTGCGCCGGCACGGCGGTTTTGGCGGCCCGCGGTCTCAGTGGACGCGCGACGATAAAAAATCACTGTTAGTAGCCTCGCAGGAGCAACAACAACAACGAAAAATGTTGAACCGTTAACGCGGCTCCGTTACCGCAACCATGCTCTCCGCGATACTAAACCTGCGATTAATTGCAACGACGTTTTGGCGGCGGCGCTCGCCTCGGTGGACGCGGCGGGCAATTAAAAAAATCATAGCTAACAGTCTCGCGGGGCTAAAAATAAAAAAAAGAGAAACAAGCTCAAATCGATACGCTCCTATCCATTGTGCATAGCCGTGACGCAAAACGGGAGATTAACTCTTCTACATTCGCAATTAAGCCGCTAACGTCGTCCTGTTTCATTTTATATTTACCGGGACTTCATCGTTCGTTCGCGTCCGTCTGGAACGGTTATCCAGTTTCATTTTTATACAATGCCGCGTTGCCGACTTTTTTTTGAAAAAAAAAAAATATATATATATTTAAAGGATTTTCAATCGCGATACTTCCATGCATTTATTTTTATTATTTGAGTTTGCAATTCGATTAAAATGTTTTCAATTTCAATTAAGTGGCTGGAAGCGTTACGTTATGAAGCAGCATGCTTTTATTTGCGAAATTTTATTTTACGGATTTATATTGGCAATTCATATCGCGTTATTGACAATTCATCGAAATTAATTTTTCACTTAGATATGTAACAGGTGTGCCGAAAGGGGAACAGCTTTTGCAGATGAGTCGAAAAAGTTAAAATTCATAATGATTGATATAAAATTGTATGTTTATGTTTATTTACGACAGAATTTCTCTTGTAAATAATCGGATATTTCGAATCTCTGACATCTGAATTATGTCTATACTATTTCTACGTGTCCTAATTAATAAAGATCATTTTTATGTTGCACAAAAATGCTCTAATTATTCGCATGTGATTTATAGTGACTTATATTAATCTTTTAATACCACGTAACGTTATATATTAAATATTATATAATTTCGACGAGTTAATAGCGCGGCGGCGCTAAAAAGGTTGGAAATGCGCCCCGAAATTCGTCAAATGTGACAGCCGACGGCAGGAAATGGGTACTGCGGACTTGATGAGTGCACGTTCTTGGCAACGAGTCAACGGGTCCCGCGTGTCGCCCGCGAATTCATTCATTGTCGCGCCATTGTTAAACGCGTAGCGGCGCGTACCAATTATAACTGGCAAACGGCCGAGTTCATCGCGCCAGCTGGTTCTCCGGCCTCGATCATTTTGAACGACCATCCGGTCGATCCTCGATGTCCGTCACGTTTCGCGTGCGAGCCATTGATACCCGCGATTATACCGGCGACGCGATGGCATTTCTTTCGCGGTCATGGGCAGCCGTCGGCGGAGGACCTCCTAACTTATACGTCGATTGGTATCGCACGTTATCGATCGGCCGCTTTGATGGACTGTCTAAGATCTGAATTCACGGACTGATTAAGATCCCCCCCCGCGTAATGGATTTCGTAATGAAATTCTTCATGGCTGACGGATCTCTTGTATCTCGGGACACGTGAGGTCGCTGAGTCGATGAGAATGATAGTCGGAATGGGATTCGATGGTAACTTGTGTTTATGTTAGGAAATAGAAGATAATACCTTCATCGTTTAATAATATATATATATATATTTTTTTAATATTTGGGATATATTTTTATCCAGAATAGATCATACTTTTTCTAATTTATATCGCTTAAATACATAGACAAACTGAAAACTAATTCAGCGTTTCTATTTTATGGTATCAGCATAACTTGATTTAAAATCACAACTATAGTAGTTAAACATTTTTGCATATATTAAAAATTGCAATCTATGCTCCAAACTTTACAGAACGAGGTTATTTGACTAAAAAATATTTTCAAAAATATAAGGAAGGTTAAGAATTGTCACCACAAATGAGATGAGTAGAATAAATATATAACTATATAAAGGATTTAAAAATTATACAGAATCCTTGTTTTTCACGATCTTCAAAATAATTTAAAAAATAGAATAAATAAACAATTATCTAAATAGTTCGAGCTACAGCATCCATTTAAAATTCCAAGTATCATACGTCGCGATACTAAATGCAATGAACAACTACAAATTGTCGTTAATTAATCCCGAATTGTACAGATTATATTTAAGATCAGAGACAATTATAGCAGAAGCCACGAGATGCTTACCGGATCAAAGTCAAAAGATCCGCCGCAAACAGTATTGGATCTCAAAGATCTGATCAGAGATGGGATCAGACACGAAAGTTTCAATGGAGACCTCCGCAATCCCCAGGACAACCATCTCCCAATCACGAGACTTACGGGACCCCTGAGATTACTAGGACAACCGAAGCTCTCAACAGCTCTCAGATCACAGAGAACACGCCTCTGGGAATCCCCGAGGATCCTCGCATCCTTGTCTCTATTAAATATCATATGGGCTGCCAGTGCTGTTTGCTCTGGGTAACACGAGTTCAGCACTGCCGTGATATTTTTGGACTTGGTATCGTCTGTATAGAGCACACTTTTTTACTCTATCAGATTTGATGTTGCGGTTATGCAAGGCAAATGGTGCTTTTGTTTTCCGAGTCTGTTAATATTGGCACAAGCTTGGTCACCGAATTTGCCTCCTAAATTGTCCTATTCAACCATCTTGACACAGCTTTCCCGAATGATAAACGAGAAGTATCAAGAGTATTTAATTTTAAATTCATCCCGTTCTACATATTACTCTTTTAGCGATATTTTAGAAATATGGCTAGATATTTTTGTAAAAATCTGTTGCGTGGCATTAAATTTAATTTGCATGTAATATTTAGTGTTCCATGATCTTCAGCGAGTTACTTAAATGTTACCTAGAGCGTCCTAACTCTAAATAACAACGGTGAGCCCAATAGTTCAATAGATTAATGAACAGCAATTAAATCATAATTTTGACAGACGTTTTTAACCCTTGCTTCAATTTCTGAGTACTTAAATAGCTACATTCAGTGTGTTTCTAAAATGTTTTGCGCGACGTCGATGTCGAACTGTTAAACTAGCTATATCTCCACTTTCTTTATTATAAATCAATTTCTATTCAAGACACCGACAATAACCACAGCTATTAAATGTAACACCATAATGTTACCAAGAGCAGTAGACAATTTTGGACCTGGACAAAGGTGTCAAATAATTTTCAGCCCAAGTAAATGACCTGCGCTATAAAAATGTTCAGGCCGTCCTTTATCGCTCGAAATGATATCGATTTTCCGTGGTCCGGCCGCGTATACATAGGAGGCACTCGATCGCAGACGCGTCAAGTGGCGCGAAATCAAACAGAAGACCCTCGGCGTTCGAAGTTAAACAAGTGTATTCGACATGACCGGTGCCTCTAGCGCGGCGTGCAATCGATAAACCTTGGCGCCATTTTGACGAAGCGTTAAGCCAACACTCGGCTACAAGCGCGTCCACGACACAGATAGCGGATCTCCGGATATCTGGCCGGCTGCTAATCAACGCTTTATTGGCTATAGCCAATTAACGGCTGCAATTGGCACGCGAACAAAGCGGGCACGTTCCCATAGGTCGACCGGAGGCTTTCTGCTACGCGTGCGGGCGCCCTCCACCCTTCGCGCTCCCCCCCGCGCGCGGATCCTGCCGACGCGATTGTCTATCCCCCCCCTCCCTCCGAGTATTACCGAATGCCGGGCTAAACAATTCGATTATCTGACCGGTCGTGTCCGCAGATCGACGGATTGTTCCTGAGCACGGCTATCAACCGTGCTTGAACAGTGTCATTGGCTCTTTTATAGAGGCCGCCTGACGCCTGAACGCCCGCCGCGCCGCTTTCAAACGGCTCGAAATTGAGGCGAACTATCTGATGAACAGGGCAGAGTTACCGATTATAGTTGCTTTCAACGCGCTATTCTCTGTCAATTACATTCACCGGTTCGACCATACGAGAATCCCTCGGAAATCCCTGAATGATCATTTGCATAAATTATATATGAACGGCGCGCCGAAATCCGGGCAAGAGTCACCATTTTGGATTATATTTATCGCTGGACTCGAGCGATTCGAGATAATTAAAAATTGTATCGTCCTGACTAATTTATAACATTAAAGTGCACTTCACTGATCAAGGGTTAATGGTATCAGAAAACAAAATTGGTTTTGTCGAGCTTCTACGTCTGCTATTACTTATCCCTTTACCATACTATTGTCTTCGTGAAGAAAACATCAATCTATTGTTAAGTAAAACAGAACTTTATTCCAATTTAAATAAAACGCAATAACATTGATACTTAACAAGTTCTTTCTAGAAATCGCTATTACCAGTGAGATTCGTTTAAATATAGCAATGGATTCAGTACTGTGATATAGCAGAGGATCATTCATGACTTTCCTTGAGGAATTTTTAACTAAAAAAAAACAAAATCTTTTTATGCATATATCTAACACATGGAGTATACTTAGAGTATACTTAGAGCATATTTATCAAGTTAAAATATTTAATACTGCAAAAGCTGAATTTTCAACATGTTATTGTCAAATACGATTTCAGATGCAAAATGTCATTTTGAGAAATGGCGGTGATGTTTTATACGCGACCAGAGAGACATAATCATAAACAACGAACGTAGTTGTTTACGCTTAAAACTAATCGAGAGCAATAGATAACTTCGCTACACAACATTCTGAAGATTTAACCGCTATGTGCATCGCACCGCGTATAGCAAGAGGGAACGGTATATAGTATATACCAGCCGCCATTAAATCGCAAATTTTCCCCGGAGTCCGGACGTATTGTACATCAACATCGGTAAATAGCGTATTTCGAGCATGAGCACCGCAATGGAAATACAATATTTATTTTCGTCGTGTATTTCGCTGACATTCTCGTGCATTCGCGATCACCGGCAATTCTCTGTGTCCGCAAAAAGTATAGAGAAATAAGGGAAACATGCAGCATGTTTACGCGCGGATCGCGAAACCAAATAAGAAATCATTCCACGTGCAGCGGTAAGTTGAGGGACGCATCGAACGAGAATAATTCGGCAACCCGGCTTTTTGAGCAGAAAGTATAGTATTTGAAATACTACGTAAAGGGGAAAAAGTAAAAATCATTTTGATAAATTAATTCACAATTTCGAAGTATTCTGCTTTAGTATACGTGTTTATAGATTAACATGCCGATATTTTAAATTCTTTTATATTTAAAATGTATAATTCATTTATATTTAAAATGTATAATTTCTTTTATATTTAAAATTTATAATGCTTTTATATTTTACATTTTTAACAATTCTATACTTAATATGTTCAATACTTGCACATTTAATATTCTTAATACTTAACTTAATACGTAAACGCATTTCCCCCCTCCCTAGTAAAAAGAAAATACTTAATAATCTTGAATTAACCTTTAATTTTTAATACTGAAAACGTTACAATTTTCAAGCTTCCAAAATTTCATTTGCTATTTTTCTTTCTCAGCTATTCCACCATATGAATCTACCCCTCCTCGGATCACGCTATTTGCACCAAGATGCTCTCTATGTATTCATAGTTTTTCATTTGTTTGACCTTTACGCGAAATCGAAACGAATTTCGCGAGCCGAGCAATATTTTAGTATACACAGGACGACAAAATACTTGTTCTTTAGTTGCGTGTCGCTGCAGCATATTTCACCGTGTTGCGCGACCTGGCTCAATCTACTTAGCCTTTAAATATTCAGCGACCTTACGAAGGTCAACTTCATGTAATGCTTTTCTATTTTCTCTTTGACCTTGGCCGCAGCTGATCTGGGCGATCTCTCTGGAAACATTTGTGCGACGACCACTCCCACCACTCGCCGACAGATGGATTCTTTTCCTGAAATAGGTGTTTTCTTTGAAAATTTTTTCCCCAATAATTAACCATGTAATCTAAACCATCGTCATATAGGCAATACCGCATGTAAAATGCACCCACTTTAAATCGACAAGAAGGCTACAGCTCTCGGGTACGGTTTCTAATCATTCGCAGCAAATCTCTCTAAAAAAACAAAACAAAAATTACCCGTATACCTGTACGAAGCAGGGCCCGCTGGAAAGCCTTACCGACGAGTCCTCTAGCGGGCTCAGGACCAAACACTTCCCCCTCTCTTTTTCCTCGCCAATCCGAAGTCACAGCCTTCAAAGCTCGCCACATTTGTAAACGAACACATCATATGGAATTCACCGGACAACAGTGGATATACGATACATGCTAAATCTCCATACGTTACGTAGAAAATAAACTGCGCCGGCAGAAATGTGCGAGGCGAAGTAAACAAACAAAATACTGTGCGGTTGTTACGCATCTGGAGCGACTGCCGGTTCAAAATACGAGAAGTTTTTATGCCTGGAGCATAACATTATTCTTGATGGACGTTGCGCTCTGCAGAACCATCGCTTGAAAACGTAACCATTTTATATTGAACATAACTGGTCACTACTTCGTTCGTTCAAATTATATGAATAATGTTGTCCAGTATTTCATTTCATTTCTCGTTTATGTTTTAGGCAGAACAGTCTATCTACTGGGACTAAATGTAACTACTACTGTATGTCACTTTATTACAATGTCATTTATTGTTGTTTCATAAACAAGATTAGACTTGTTTAAATTTCGAACGATTTTTAATGACAAAGGGGTTTAAAAAGTTTTTCACAAAAACATTTGTCCTGTGAGACAGATTATGTGAAACTGTGACGTAAACAGAGAAAAACAGATTTTAAAATGATGAAAAATGAACGTATCTCCGCCATATTAAAAATTATTAGAATACTTATCTCGATAAAATAGACACCGTTTAGCAGATATCAGTTTTTAAAAGATGAAGAAATTCAAAGTAACTTACTCGAGGAAGTAAAAATTGAATGTAACGCGATGAACATTTATTATGGAATCCGTTTCTCGTTTTTGGTGGACGTACACTCGAAGTGTTAAGCCGCTGGATTCTGTAGATAAACCGTGGATCAATAAAGAATTTTTCGTAGGACGGGTTTCGAAGGTGGAGAGGGCACGGAAATTTGGTCAGGCTGGAAAAGAAAACATCGGGTCCGTGTTTCTATCCTGCGACACGCCGTTGGCCGCCGCTGGGCGTCGCCATTCCACAATTTCATACGTCCACTTTATATCGCGGAAGTATCCCGTTCTATCGTCCCGGACCAGCTCTCGCCGGGACACAAGAAAAATATTCCGTGGGTTCCTTCCTGGCTTCCTTTTGCTTGGCCCCCGCGAACCCGCTCACGGCTGTGTCGGCGAAAACCGAGAAAAATCGATGTCCACGGTTTCGACATTCGACTCTCTCCCAGTCCTCGTCCCGTGTTTTCTGCCGGCACAGTTTTTGCCACCGCCGGCGATGCTAACGGAGTCACTGTAATTACTATACCCGCGCATCTTTCGCGTATTTACGGCTGCGACAGGCCCGCGAGGGCGAGCGCGACAAAAAGTTGAATGGAACGAGAATTTATGTCGCTTTGGAATTTTGATGATTATTATTAGATTGTGGATATGATGCGTTTATAATAAAAGCGTATAGGCGCGACATGAAAACTGTGAATTGGAAGAATTTGAGAATAATATTGCCACTGATCTTGGCATATTAAAATTGTTTTCATTTAATTTCTATTTCATACAATTTTGCGCACTGTTCACGGCTTATTTTCATTCCATTTCTATTTCGTATAATTTAATATAATCAAATTGTACGAAAAATTTATATTATCAAAATTTTCTGTGTACTTTATATGACGCGAATTTTTATAACAATATATAATCTGGTAATTATTGTAGAGCAATAGGCAATTATGTTTTTAATTAGTTTTCAGTACTATGTTGCATTTGCTTTTAACCTTTTGCACTCGAGTGGCAACTCTGCGGTGCCATTAAAAATTCTGTAACACGTTAAGAAATTATTTTTTTAAATTGTTGAAAATGTAATTGTTATATGAGTCTCAATTTCATGTGCATAGAATAAATTTTGTTACATAAAATGGAAATACTAGAAGCCAGAAAAATTATGTTAAATTTGCAGTCGAAATGGCTTCGAGTGCGCAGGGTTAATTCTCGTCGATTACTATTTTCTACAATTCTTTCTAATATTTCCATTGTTTATTCGCTCAGTTTTTTACTACGAGTATTGTAAGAACATTGGTTTCTGAATAATTGCTTTATAGTCGAACAACTTTGTTTAAACTACGAAGTTATAAACGATACGCGATATAATTTCACCCTAATTATACACCTAATTCGAATCTACTCAAATCAACCGAAGCCTGAATATTCTCATTCACACAGTCGCCGTTAATACACGCCGCGAAAGCAGTAATAAAAAAAGCAACGCAGCATCTTCCAACGATTTTTTAATCAAAATAAGTGTTCCGTCAAAAGGTTCCGTACACTTTGAACCTTTGTGTTCTGAGGACTGTCACTTTCATCGAAATGTTGCTGGGAACCAAATACGTTTTAATCTGTTTCGATTCGAAGTACCATCGCCGCGCGTCTACCACCAGCTTGATTGAAAAATTGGAAAAAATGTTTATTCTGTACCAACACATTGACGTAAAGGACCGACAAACTGTTTCATTCCATTATACTCGCTCGCTCCGCATGCCCTATATATACACGAGCTCTAATAAAAAAGGAATTCATTCGAGTAATTAACTATTTATTCGAAACTATGTCAGTTATTACTGTGAGTCGTACTATAGGTATATTAAGCTCTTCAAGGATGAATTTTTGTAATAGAGAACAATCTATTTAATTTTGTTCTTTCTTCATTTATCATTCATTTTATTTCATTTAAATTTAAATCACCTCATTTGATGAGGTTTTTTCGATATTGTTGAGGGTTTTTGTAGTGAATAGTTTTTCAGCTGATTCTCATTTTATTTATACTTAGAATAATCATAATTTTAAGAAAACTAAACGTACGCACACGTGGCAGTATCTCTGAAGAGGTTAAACTTGTTAGGGATTAATATTACTGAGATGAAAAATGAAAAAACCTTCAGTTTCCTATATCTCTTATCACTCCATTTAATTTCAACTTTTTTAAACTCGTTATTATTTAATAATTTAAAAATATTTAAATCTCTCGGTACGAAGGACTAGAGTATAAATTTTTAAGACATTCCATGCCAGGTGTACCAGCGATGGTACATAACATATTTATTTAATGGGCTAAAAAATAGTTTATAAGAAATCTAGAAACAAAGAATGAATTTCCACTTTGTGAAATAACAAATAACTAGAATCAAGAATCGAGTAAAAATATCTCGGCATAGAACGTGTTAATAGGATAATTCTTCGATCCAAAAAATTTGTATCTTATAAAAATAATAATTAGCAAAATAATTAAGTGCGCGAAGTTTGAGTCGAGGTAAAAAATTCTACCAAAATGCATATTCTCGAAATGTTATCTGAAGAGTTACCGGTAGTCGATCTTCGCCCGCATGCCTTTCCACAAGTGTGTCAAGTCATTTGTTTCGCTGGTTCCACGTGGATCACGGGCAATCGTCTCCGCCCTTTCCTTGGACAACTTGAACAAGCCGGATTAGGGGGCAGCCAACCGGGTTCCGGGAGACGATACGATCGGGGCTGGTCGACCGACGACGGGGTGAAAGGCACGGGAAAAGGGGTCGAGGTTCGACCGGCCGGAGATACGGAGGCGGTCGTCGGAGGACCGACCTCCTCTTCGGTGGACCGCGTCCCCGAGGCTGCGGCCCCGGCACGCCGTAAACAATGAAAGCTCAAGTGTCCGGCTGGCGTGGAGGGGCTCTCTCCTCGAGGAGGGCAGCCAACGGGACTTCCGGTTCGCCTTGCCGGAAAATAAATTTACAGCTAAGCTCTGCGCAGTCTGCAGGCCACTCTCTTTCGGATACCTTCGGGTGCCGGGCGCTGCTGAAAACCGCCCCCGAATAACCGCCCTACGTCTACCGGAATAACAAGAAAACATCAAGATCGTCGTTTGTCACCCCGAGGAGAGCATGCTCGAAGAAAGATTAAGAAAGAAATTCCGCTCGAGTGAATTATCCTCTGGAAATGGAGATGAATGACGTCGCGGTCGCAGATCGAGAACCAATGAGCCTCGATGGATCTACCGTCGATGACCGGAAGCGGTGTTCCATTGACGAATTTTTATGTACTGAGCAAGCATAAATCATTGGCTTATGCGCAAGGCTTTTGTTCTTAGTTCCAATTCAGTGCACAAATAATAGAATTGTTCTATTATGTTCAAAGATAATTTTTATACCAATAAAGTTTAGAACCAATAGTTTATACCAATCAAATTTAGTTAGTTTTTGTTGTTAAATAGTGGAATTGTTGGTATGAGTCACAAGGATCAGTTTCGTATGCATAAAAGTCCATTTTGTTACATAGAATGGAAATACTATGAGCCAGAAAAGTTGTTTCAAATTTACAGTTAAAATGGCTTCGAGTGCGAAGAGTATAGTAAAGAGTATAGTATAGACATACGTTTTGCGACATCTTATTTCGAGTTTAAAAGCGTGATGTTAAGTTCAGTCTCATGAATTAAGTCTACTTAGAGTTGAGCAATCGTATACATAATTATCCGTATTTAATTACAATGTTTAATTCATACACCGGAATATTAATTAGTAGTACACGGAATGTAATGCATCTTTTGACTTATTGCAATTGCTTTATCGATGTTATTAATCAGGCAACAGGACATTAAAGTAATCGAATTTCTACCGCGAAGAATTAATATACGCTACATAGGACACATATAGCATAATTTTCTCAACGTGAAGATCTATTTTAATAAAATTCGACTTTGAAGATTTAATCCGCGCAACTAGAATTATGTTCTATAACCTGGTAAAGTGCGCTAATCTAGAATGGCCTCTATTGGCTATATTTAGTTTTACCTCTTTTATAAAGCTGCAGTGCAAGCTTTTTTAATAGATAAACAGAATTTTATAGAGTATGAACAATTGTTTCCCTCAATTTTATCATGTTTATTGAATTTTAATTGAAACACGCATTGTTAATTAAAGGTAAACTAAACTATTGATTTATTCACGTATATTGAGGACAATATTTATTTCTATGGATTCTAATTGAACTTAAACAATTCCGTATTGTTCATATAAGGCAAATCGTGGAGCAAGAACGTGATTCATTTCAGAACGAACGAAGGAATCATATTAAGTGCCCGAAAAATTCTTTTGTTAAATAATGTATCATCGTAATATAATTAGGCAACACGTACACGTATGATAAAATTAATTGTCTTTGCGCTAATATTTAATTTTCATTTTTTTCGCGCTATACCAAGCTTATTCACTAAACTATTCCCAATTCGCAACATACACAGTAGTAAAAATGAAACATACACAACTTCAATAATTCTCTAACGTGACTATGGAGCGAAACAAATTAAATAGAATAACATATAAAAACACTTAAGGCAATATAAGTTATCTTTTGCAATAAAGTAACTTGATAAACAGCTTCAATAATTTTCTTCGTGGAAAATCTCCTGTCTGAGGCAATAAAAAAATAAAGCAGCTTTTCCATTAGCATAAATGTGGCTACAGTGTAAAACAAAGTAAATAGAATACCATATCCAAACTCTCAAGTCAATCTAAAATCAGTTTCAGTAATTACCTTAATGGAAAATCTTGTGCTAGTGGCAATGGAAAAGTGAAATAGCTTATTCATTAGTATAAATGTAGTTTCCATGTAGAACGAAATAAATAAAATCGACTACAAAGTTCGTTCTACTTTGCGAAGGGCTCAGTTGTTGTCTATACTCCTACCGCGGTTGCCTCCGTCCGAAGCAGTGTTTATAAACAACGATGGGAACATTCCGTCTACTGCACAGTTCGCAACAACTATAGTTTGTAAACGCTATCTCGGTCGGAGGCAACTGCGGTAGAAGCAGTTCACCTTACAACGACGAACAAAGTTCAGTTTAAAGTTCACAATTTTAACCCCTTGATGCACCATTTCCTTCACAGTCACTGCGATTAGGAAATTTTCAATTGCCACAATTTCTAAGAAGAAACAGAACATTAATTCTTTATTTCGTGCCCGAATTTATTTGTACTTATATACGATAATACTTAATTATTTATTACTAGTCATTTACATCACGAGTCGGACTTGTCTAAGTAGTATTAAGACTTTGTCGAAACCGAAGCTCTGGATAAAAAAATGTTACTGTTGTGGAATAACTGATAAATCCTACATTACCGATAAATAGCAGAACGACACCTAGTGTCTAATTAGGCATCCTCTGTACTACGACTCATCCAAGTTTTTAGTCTAGTCACTTCCATAGAACAGATACCACGTGTATCAAAGAACAAGCCAATAAAGTAAAACACATAATAGTAAGAACCACGCTTCTAATTAACTAAAAACATTAAAAACCTCAACAGTTACATCAAATTTCTTTCTTATTTTCTCACGCAGAATCGCCTTCCATTCGATTGTACTACGAATTTCAGCCCACTCTGTAGCTTAGTCATCAGCTTGACCGATTCCCATAACAGACAGCTCGCGCGTGAAGCAATAAAACACCGGCAAAGTACCGACAGCGGGCGATCGGTCGATAAAAAACCCTTTGACGTTTAATTATTTGACCGCGTCGAAAAGGGCACAGCATACACCAACAGAAATGAACTGGCTGGCATCAGAAGGCGCAGGCAGCATCCCCTCTTTGTGATCTCCCTAATGACGACCCTTATCACCCTCATAAACACAGATTTACCTTCACATATTTCTAATGCCCGCGCGCATTCTCGCCCTTCCCATTTTCACCCTTCCGGCGTGTATTCGCTGTTGGCGGCTAACGAGGGTGAAGAGGACGTCTTCGTCGTCTTCTGCTCCTGCCCTCGCCTAGCCAGGCGGGCGCTCTCCGCGCGTTCCGCGCCTCCCGCTACCATCTCGACGCGCCCTTCTCTTTGAAACGCCTCCGTGAAAAGAGGGCCGGGAAAATCGGCGAATCAAGCCTCGAGCACCGTAATCAACGGTGCCGAAGACCTTTTGGAAAACCGTCAGAAAACCGTCGCGAACCCATCGTGGATCCGTCGTGAACCCATCGCGAATCCGTCGACCGTCTCGCGTCGTCGCTCGTGTGACGGGTCGAGACGTCGCTGGTTCAAAGATGAGATAAGTCCAATGCCAGTGTCGTGCTTCGATGAGACGACTTGGATCTTAACCCTTAACAAGCCAAGCGGTTGAAATTGTGAATGGTGTTTATGGTCCCGATATTGTAACAGCCAATTACGCAATTTTGGTTCGTCGATTCCATTCAGGTATTTTTGATGTTAAAGCTGCGCCTCGTACAGGTAGGCCTGTCGTAGAAAATGTTGACAAAATCACAGAAATAATCGAAGTTGACCGGCATGTTAGCAGTCGTCGCATCGCCCGGGAGCTAAAGATGGACCATGAAACGGTTTTGAACCATTTGCACGAACCTGGATTTAAAAAGAAGCTCGACGTTTGGGTGCCACATCAATTAACACAAAAAACCATGATGGTTCGAATTTCCATCTGCGATGTCTCGGCCAAACGGAATGAGATCGACCCGTTCCTTGAACGCATGGTGACTGGGGATGAGAAATGGATCACGTACGACAATATTTTGCGAAAACGATCATGGTCAAAGCCTGGTGAATCAGGTCAGACGGTGGCCAAATCAGGACTAACAGCCAAGAAGGTTCTGCTGTGCATTTGGTGGGACTGGAAAGGAATCCTTTATTATGAGTTGCTTCCATATGGTCAAACACTAAATTCGGATCTCTACTGTCAACAACTGGGCCGTTTGAAGCTAACGATTGACCAGAAACGGCCAGAATTGGACAACAGGAGAGGTGTTGTGTACCATCGAGACAGCGCCAGGCCATATACGTCTATAGTGACTCGTCAGAAAATTCAGGAGCTTGGCTTGGGCATTTTAATGCATCCACCATATAGTCGAGACCTGTCACCAAGCGTTTATCATGTTTATCTTGCAGTGCAAAACTTCCTTAGTGATAAGAAATTGGCATCGGGAGAAGATTGTGAAAGTCGATTACAAGAGTTTTTCGCTAATAGGTGCCAAGACTTCTACGAGAGAGACATTACGAAGGTACCTTTAAAATGGCAAAAAATTATAGAACAAAACGGTGCATATTTGACCTAAATTGGACAATCGGAATAAAGTCTTGAAGTTCACGTAAAAATAATGGATTTCCTTCTCCCCAACCTAATATTATATTTTTCTGTATCTCTGTAGTTTATGTAATATATCGTAGTCATTTATTTACTGGATCCGCGGACGTCTCTGGAGTGTAATTGCTAATCTCTAAATAAAGTAAATTTAAATCTTTAGTTGTATAATTACAAAACTATTAGTTCTAAATTAGTTCATAATTACAAAACTTTTGGTTCGTGGCCTAGTGCAAAACAAGGAGATGCGGCGTCGCGTTCAGTTACATGGGCCTGGTGCAAAATAGGATGATACGTCGTTGCGTTGGCTACGATAAGGGCCGAGTCACAGGGGCCTAGCGGCGTCGTGGATTCAAGATAAGGGCCGCGTCGCGCTCATCCGTGCTCCGCGGTTGCCGCGAGGGAAACAGTTTCGTCGAAGCGAAGATATCGCGCGAGTTCCATATCCCCGAGCCGCGCGCGGCCATCGACAAAAGGAAAATACAGTGACCGCTTTAGCCGCTAATGGACTGCCAATTAATTAAACACGGTCTGGCGATCCTCCAAGCGTTGAACGTTGTTTACCGTGCGGACGGATCGGTGAATCCCCGTTTTGCGCGCGCTATTACCAGATATATCGCGGATCCGAACGCGATACTAATCGACGCGCGTGCGCCGGCTTTCGATAAATACGGGACAAGCTCGACGGTTTTCAGGTTAACAATGCCTGGGCCCTAACCGGCTACACTCGAAACCGCCGACACGGTGTCCACAGAGAAAGATTCGGAACCGGGTCCGGCACGCGGTCGTCCGTTACAGCGTCAATCGACAGCGGCGTCCTAACGGTGGTTGAAACGCGGAGGGATCAAGGGGGCATATTTGCAACGATATACATGGATCTTCGAAAACGAAAACGCTCTGATTTTGTAGCAGTTGCCGTAAGATAATGGAACCGGTTATTTTGGGGTAATTAATCGCTGGGCCTTTGATTTATTTTCGGACATATTTAATATTATATTTAATAAATAAGATATAATAAACTTTGTTGTACCTTTATTTTGTTTATTTTTTAATGAAAAGTTTAATATGGAATACCAAACACACTGCACAGTAATCGACATCACTACTCTTTTATTATACCAATAGCAATCGGTTACCGCAAAGAAATATAAATAATATTATATTTTATTTTTAGTCACATTTGTGGGAATTCTATTTTGTTATATGGTACAGTGATTACGATAGAAATCGCTAAAAATCTATAAAATGTCTTTAGTATTCCGTAAAATTGTTCTTAAGTAGAATTGTAATTTTCAAACGTTTCATTATCGCAACTAAAGTCGACAAAATTAAGCAACCACGAAAAAATCAAATAGTAATTATATGAATTATTTTATAATAATTAAATGAATTATAATTTAATTATGATCTAGTAAATATTGTCAAAGATCAATGATTCGGGATGTTAACTGCGACAATGTACACGACACGTCATTTACTTTTCCCTAGTTCCGCGTTGTCGGACGTTCACGAAAAAAATTGTCCGCGCATCTGTCAGAGCTTGCAACGACCTCGGCGGGAGTTAATGAAAAAAGTTCGGACAGAAACTTGCGCCGTCGGAGAGTAATATTTGTCCCGGGGCAGACGATCGTTTTTCAGACTTCAATCTGGATCGTATTGTTGCGTCGGATTAGATCTTGAACGTTAACACGGTCAGCCCGGCAGGCAGGCCGGCCGGCCCCGAATATATATTCCCGTCCTCGTTTGCGTGACTTTTATTGGGTTAGTAAAAAAGCAATTCCAGTTTTCTATTAGTCCGTCGCCCCCGTGTTCAGCATCGAAACCTCTTTCGGTTTCGCGTGAATGATTTAAAAGTGTCATACGTGCAGGGCCGCGCCGCGATGTTTTTGCTCTGTCGACTCGGATTTCGCTGTCGGTTCGTTTAAAATGCTATCAACGATCTCCGAACAGATTTATTGCCTCGAAAATCTGAAACCAATGCTCGCGCTAAATTTGCCTCCGATCGTGCCGTAAACACCTTTACGCGAACGCGTGTTTTCGTTTGATGGAAAATTGTTCTCGAGAATTTATTTTATAAACACTTTTTCATTATAGCATCACCTATGTTCAAAATATCGTAGACACACAACTGATCGTAGCAAGCATAATTGTTAAACAGTTAATTGTTGCCGGAATGAATCGGTAATCGCGATTACATTTGGAAATCTGTCGCGACGGAAAGGTCATAGCCGATTAAGATGGTCAAAACTGCCCTTAGAGGTTCTTCAATGGGTCATACACCGTTCGATAGCTGACCAATAAAAAAATCATCTGTGCAAAATTTTAACCATGTAACTTGTCCATGAGGGTAGTTACAGGGTAAACTTCGCGGTTTTTCGGCGTTTTTCCACCTTTAGCGGATTTCTAAAATTTTGAAAAAAATATGGCTTATTTTGGACGTTAAGCCGCATTTATAGAACATTTTCAGTTTTTTGTTCGGTAGATTATTTATCGGTGAGAGATTTGGTTCCATTTTGAGGAGGTTATGTACAGGTCACACACTTAGAACTTTTATAAACACGACCGATCGGTTTGGCTGTCCGAGAACAACTGTGATACATATTAAAGTAGAGACATAACCCTTTAAAACCTGCTAAGCCCCATTGTTTTACCATTTTTGGAAAAAAAGATACAGCATCTTGAAAACGAATATAGGAATTACAGATTATCGAAATCCGGCTCCCCGGGCCGATTTTGGCCTCCTGGCTTTCCGAACATTTTCGGTGCTGTCGAAGCGCAAGTTAACAAACAACTAGGGCAAACTAAAGAGGAGACTTTGCTCTACAAATCGCGCTAATGTTCATTGTTGTACGGTTTTTTATAACAGAGTTACGATAGTTCAAAGTTCAACAATATTTCGAGTCCGAGAGGCATCGCTTCACCCACGATTTTCAATATTTTTCAATATCTTTCAGGTCGACAGTAAAAATCAGTTGGCTCACATCAAAGTAGAGACTTTACCCTTTAAAACCTGCTAAGCCCCATTGTTTTACCATTTCTGGAAAGAAAGATACAGCTTCTTGAAAATGAAAATCGAAATTACAGATTATTGAAATCGGACTCCTCGGGCCGATTTTGGCCTCCTGGCTTTTGAACGTTTTCGGAGCTCCCGAGAGGTCAAGTAAACAAACGACTAGGGCAAACTAAAGAGGAGACTTTGCTCTACAAAACGCACTAATTTTCATTATTGTACGGTTGTTTTTAAGAGAGCTACGATAGGTCAAAGTTCAACAATATTTCGAGTCCAAGAGGCATCGCTTCACCCACGATTTTCAATATTTTTCAATATCTTTCAGGTCAACAGTAAAAATCAGTTAGCACATCTTAAAGTAGAGACTTTACCCTTTAAAACCTGCCAAGCCCCATTGTTTTACCATTTTTAATAATCAGAAAACACAGTATCTCCGAAGTAACCAATGCTCGTTATTAATAGCAATGCTTTCGAAATACTACCACTTCTATAGCATTCGAAAAGTATATCATCAAATCAACATGTCATATTTTTTTTTCAAAAGTATCTCAAAAGTCAGAAATATGATATTTCACGAAAGATTTTTTCAATCGACTTTTGCCCAATTTTTGGACGAAATACTGGAACGCGCTCCGACCCGGGGTCCGAGGCATTACTTTCGCGCGACGCGCTGGCGTACAGCCGACAGTCGAGGTAACCTGAAACACACGCATCGTTAAATCGGTCCTCAAGCACTGTCCCCCGTATTTGCCGACACTCTGCATGCATAACGACGCGACGCTAATCCGTTCGCGAGACAGAGCCCGGCACGTATTTGCGGACAGCGTGTCGGGGGTTCCTCGCGACGTCGAAAGCCATATTTCACCGGCGTTAAAGGTCTCCCCGGAGCGCATCTTGGTGGTATCCAGCGGGACTTCGGAGCCGGCTCCGAGACACCGAAACGTTTGGCCCCGTTGCGTGTCCCGCCGCGGGCCAAGAGGCGTAGTACACCATACACGACGACGCACGACCACCATAACCACGACCGCCGCACGAACGCTGTTAGCCCTAAATCAAGGAGATCTCTCTCTCCCTCTCTCTCTCTCTCTCTCTCTCTCTCTCCCGCCGCCGGTCGGGGTGGTCACACGGAATAATTATTCGGCGAATTTGCATGCTGATTTTGAGGTCACGTTTGCTCCGCCGATAGCCAGCGAAGCCGGCCGGGCGAGCTCGCTGCTCTCCGGCCACCAAAGCTCCTTCCATCTCCGACCGGCGAACGAACTGTTTCCGAGCGGCCCCCGTATTGTTGACAATGATATTGTGTATGCATGTAAATCTCGATTGCGGACCGACTCCCGGTCTCCTTCGAGTGGGAAATCTCGGCGGTTCGATAACCGCCGATAGAACTGGCCGGAGGTTCCGCCGCCGAGTATGGATTTCGTTTCGAGCCGCCACAGCGCTCGCGTTCCAAAGGATTTTTTAATGGCTCGCGTGAGTGGCGGCGACGAGTGGGCTATTCCGCAAAATAGGTTGAGATCGAAGTCTGATCTATCTGGGGCTGTTAACCATACAGGTAGGGATTCACGGCTGCGCTCGATTTTTGGGCATCCCGGTTTCGATTTTGAACATCTCATTGTCATAGACTTTGTGATACTATAATTTCAGACTATAAGACGGCTTTTTAGCAATAATTTGTTATCTATGAGGTAACAGTACTATATAATTGAAAAAAAATTCTGAATTGTATTAAGGCTATATTATGTTGATTCGAATGACAAGAATCAGTTGCAATGTGTAAAATGCACTTTGTTATATAAAATGGAAACACTATAAGCCAGAGAAATTACTTCAGATTTCCAGTTGAGTTGGCTTCGAGTGCAAAGGGTTAACACGTTCGTCGCCCCGTTACCCATACATGGGTACTAACTCTTCTTGTTCAAGATTTTATTTATTTTATTTATTTAATTTAAGAAAATCCCATTTGTATCACAGAAATTTAATGGAACAATCACCAGCAAATATGAAATGTATAAGATAAAAATGCTAAAAATTCATACATTATTATATTTATTATTTACTAATTTATATTTAATGTATAAAATACAACGTTAACCTATGCGATCTGAATATATTTGGGAAGAAACTCGAGCGACTCGCGCTGGGCGACGAACGTGTCAAATAAACTTTAAATGACCTTTCAACAATGTAAGAAAGACAAGAATCACAATTCTTAACCCTTTGCACTCAGAGGCATTTTAACGGTAAATTCGAAATAATTTTTCTGGTTCGTAGTATTTCCATTCTATTTAACAAAATAAATTTTTGTGCATAGAATATTTATTCTTTAGACTCCAACCAACAGTTTTAGTACTTGACAATTTTTTTAATCTAATCCTTTTTGTTGCAAAAATTATTTTGGAATGAAATGGAATAATTTTAGTGGTGCCTTAGAGTCACCACTCGAGTGCAAAGTGTTAAAAGAAGAAGAACACTTAATCATAATATTTTTAGATTTGAAAATAAATAAAGTTATCCTAACACATTTGCCTATATCAACGAAGGTAACGAAGGCATTTCAATATTCCGGACAGAATAAACACGGCGTACAGGAAAAACTGTTACGTTTATACACGATACGAGTATTATTTCTGTTATCGGGTGGAAAATTTTCCCGTTACACGATTTTCGATAACACGAATTCGTATCACGCGTACGGCATTATTGCGTTACAGACCAGTTTACTACAGTCGAAACAATAATTTTCGAATTTTCACAAAATTCGTTCTACGTATATTAACCCTTTGCACTCGAGTGGTGACTCTGAGGCACGACTCAAATTTTTCTATCACGTTCTAAAATAATCTTTGTACTAATAGAGTTTGGGTTTAAAAAATTGTTATAGGTCGAACTGTTAGTATGAATCGCAAGAATCAATTACGTGTGCATAAAATGCACTTTGTTATATAAAATGGAAATATTAGAAGCCAGAGAAATTATTTTAGATTTGTTGTTCAAATGACTTCGAGTGCAAAGGGTTAAATTGAGTCTCGCGACTCATACAACAGTTACTTTTTCAACGATTTTTTAAATCTAAGCTTTGGCGATATGTATAAATATAATTTTGGAACGACAATTATAACGGCGCCGCAAAGTCGCCACTCGAGTGGAAAGGTTTGATAGATCTAACATATTTCAAGATCCCACGATGGGGTGAACGGCAATGGTTTGCGCGCGACGGCGAGCGGAATCTCGCGTAAAGCAATCACGGGGCGGCGCGTGTCGAGGTAATTTCTGGTCGCGGCGTCATTTTGCCGGGGGCAATTAGATCGGGCAATAACAAATGGAAACGATCGCGGCCGCGAGCCACGGGAACGGCTTTCCGTCGATCGAATCGAAATGCATCGCGGTGCGCGCGAGTGTCGTCGTTGCGTCGCGTCGCGCTGGGCGGAAAGCTCGCCAATAACTAGCCGGAAATCGAGGAAGAAAATGAATCCGTGACGCGATCTATGACGACCCCGTCGCGTCTCTCGGCGCAACGCGATTTCGACGGGACGGTGATTCGAGCCGCGCGTCATATTTTCGACCGGTCGAATCCTGAGCGGCGGTTTCGCAAACCGGTAGAGGCCGGGGGGAGGAAACCGGGCTTCGAGCAGCAGCGGATAGCAAATATAGGGGCGCGGCGCGGCGCGCGACCCCCCCTCTCGATCGCTGCGGTGATTTCGTCGCGTTCCACGGAATATACGATTACAGGGGAGAAGCGATGGCCGCGGTTACAAGTTTGGATTCGGGCCGGCTGGGAAGAGCCCGGCTTATCTACCCGATTACCGGCGAGAGCCGCGTAAAATATATTCGGATTCCGGCCGACAGTTTTCGATGGAATCGATAGCCTACGGACGTAGAGGCCGGAAGACCTCTTTTATATTCCTGTTGCTGCTCCGGCATCCTTGATACGCGGAGAACCGAAAGTGGCCCAAGGATTCTCCGCTCATCGACGAATTTCCGCGATTGCGTACCTGTAACCTTTACTTTGCTCAAAGGGCATAGCCGATTAAGATGGTCGAAACTGCCCTTAGAGGTTTTACATGTATCGTTCGATACCATTTTCCACCTTTAGCGACTTTCTAAAATTTTGAAAAAAATATGGTTTATTTTAGACATCGAGCCGGATGTTATAGAATTTTTTCAGATTTTTCAGTTGCAAGCTGTGATTATCAAAAATGAAAAACCTCCAAAAAAGCGGAAAATTGAAGATTTCTCGAAAACTAAAATATATAACATTTTGATATTAATTCCCTGATAAGGTACTATCACGGCTCGTGTACACAATTTTTCTCAGATTTTTTGCTCACCTGCAACATTGACAAAAAAAATGAAAACCCAATGTGTCGATGTTTTTTCCTGTCAGAAAGAAGCTACTACTTGTCCAGTTTACGGCAAGTGTGGATTAAGTAATTTTAAACGTTAAAATTACTTAACGTTTTTTACAAGAAATGTAAAAATCACTAACCATTAGTAGATACCTGAAATTATAGTTATTGACAAGATATTACACAGTGTCAGACAGGTTATATGACTCATAATTATTTTAATAAGACCAATAATACAAGAAAGATTAGTAAATGTACATTACATAATATTTGCTTGTATAATATATATTTTTAGTAAATGCATTGCTGTTTCTAAATATGAAGATTCATAAGTCAATACTAATACTAGAATAAAATACTAATACTTCTAATATATCGTTACTCCTACGCTAATTCTTCTTCTAATGCTAACACTTCTGCGATAAAAATATTGTTTACTCTGCTACAACATAAAAATTTCCATCAATTTCAAATGTTCGAATCTGCGATGCTCAATTTCGTCAATATTGATTCAAAAGAGAAGTGGAAACAATAGCATTATTACTGTTAAACAACTCGATTTGCAACGACGTTGTACAGTATATACCCCTTCTTGTCGATTACAACTTGGCGTTATGAAAAAACTTTCGACACACTAATTCGCAAGGAGAAGTTCGCCGAGTTCAGACATTACACGGTTGTATATCATGACAGTAACTTCGGATTATTATTTAGTGGCCGTGGAATGTTCGAGGTTGCTCTGCATCCAATCTCCAACATCTGGTCTAGTACTCACGAACTAATAGTTAATTGAATAACTTACAGAGAATATCGAATTGTCGAGAGGTGAAAGATTATATCATCCCTCAGCGAAATAAATAAAACCTATTGTATGCAATTATAAATTATTACGTCCTTAAAAATTGTGAAAGTTTTTATAGTAAAAAATGTGTTTCTATAAATATAAGTTTTATTTATGAAACATATGCGATTATAAAATATTACGTCGTCGAAATCTGTGAAAGTTTATAGAGTAAAGAATATGTTTCTATAAATATATGTTTCATATATTATATACAGGGCGTTTCACAAAACACGAGTATCTAAAAAGCTCACTTTTTTTTTTACATAATCTCGAATACGAAAAATTCATGAAAGCAAAGCTCTTATTGTAAATAATAAAACAACCACGACCAAAAAATTTCCGCAATGCTTGGTCGACCGTGGTGCAGATATTCGATGGCCACCACCCTGTATATTACACGAATTGTAAAACGGGATCCGAGCATTCCGTAATTTTGTCAAAGCTAACAGTTTTGCTGTACAGAACAGAAATTATGACAAGCAATATTGATGCTTGACCCGCGCCATTTTCTGCACAGTAGCGGCGGCAATATTACTGGCAGCGGAAATATTTAAATTTGAAAAAGCCGAAATATTTGTATTTCCGTCACGGGTTAGACTTGCGAAAGTATGGCAAAAGGTAACGGCAACAGGAATTTTTCTCTAACAGAATCGTAAATTCTAATAACTCTTTCGCACAGTGCCAGCGACTTGGTAACGAGAATGCTTTCCTTTATGTTTCCAAACTTTTGAACGACGGAGAGAGTATTTCAGATTCGACCTAGGCAGAACATATACAAATAGTTTTTCTAAATTATCGACGAGTCCACTAACGAGTTCCCTTTCCATTTCCCCATCGCTAAACCGAAAATCACAAGCCTTCCCAGACCGCCACAACAATTTAGAACGCTTCTATCTAAACGAATGCATTTGTATCTGAACCATAGTTTCAAAGCATTTAATCCCGTCAATTTTTCTAACCTAAAAGAATAGTCTGCCGGACAAGTCTGCGCAGTCTACAACTATTTTGGAAAACTCCGCTGTCGACAACGATTTTCAGCAGACATTCCCCGCTGGTGAACAGTCCGAACAGAGAGTAGGTTCGAGGGTAGCCGATGTCGACCGAGCTATAACGCAGCCCCGAACGCTTCCGCGGCGTTCAGGTTGACAAAGAGGAAAAGCGTGTCGGCCTGGCTAAGTCTTTTGGTCTGGCAAACGGAGCGAAACGGAGACAGAAAGTGTCGCTGGCCACCGCTCGCGCGCGGCAGTTATGAAGTCCCGATGCCACTCTCGTTGGCCAATTCTTTTTATTGGCCGCCTCCCGCGAGGATTGTCCTGACATAAAGTCCGTCTTCCATCTCTCCGTGAAAGCAGCTCGCGAGACGCCGCGGCGCGGATAGCCGTTGGCTCTCGCGAGCGTACCAAACCTGCGGGGAAGGGGGAAGGGGTGGGGGGGCAAGGACGACGATTTATCATTCCTCGCAGATGCAGCGGACTGGACGGAAAAAGCGTATTCTCTTCTGGCCTCCGCCATCGGGCCACTCCTTTCTTCCCGCCTCTATCGTCCGCGAGCAACTTCGAGGATCGATCCATCCGTCGCGCACGACGAATTACCTGCCAACGCGGGACTGAAACAGATATTCGCCGGGCGAGGAAGAAACGCTTCTGGCGTGTCCGCCACGGCGTCCTTAAGCGTTTTATTCGGCCGTTCCCACCTGCTGCTCCGGGTCTCCTCTCTCTCCCGGACCGAGATCCAAGCCACTCCAAATCGAATCAACAGTGGATCTCGGCTACGTTTCCATCCGGTCAAATATCTTCCGCTGCCAGTAGGCGGGAGTATTTCGCGATCGTGCCGGTCCGAGAGTCTCTGTATCCTCGATTTGAGATTCTAGTTGTCGCAGAAACCTTCGTACGTTGAACCACCGGTAGAATTTTTTTAACTGTATGTTGACACGATTAGATTTAACCAGTTAATCGTGTTTGGCTACCATTGGTTATTTTAATTATAATATTAGTGAAAAACAGATAAACAAATAAGTTTATTGAACACAGTATTCACAGGGGTGTCAGACGTTAAATAAAAAGACTTTTATTCGAATCGAAGATGAGCATGATTTTTCAATTAATTTGATAATAAAAGGGTAAGTATGTATTCGATTTTTATGAAATTTTAGAACGTTGAGATTGATATTTTCAACAAATTTTTCTTTTAGGTTAACTCTGGATCAAGTGTGTAGACATTTTCAGAAATACCTTGGAAACTAAAGCGATTCGATATCTTTTGCAAAGGAAATGTTCACCGCGTTAAAACTGTATAGCACACATTCGCAATAATCTTGACGCACGCGAAATTAGCATTCCGTCTGCATCGTGAATAGGTGAATTTTCGGGCGGCAATTTATTCACGCGAGCGACTTTGGTGCTGCAGGAGAGGCTTAATTTGTCATTCCGAGCCATCTATCATCGAAACGCCGGGGCTACGTCGCTCACGCTCTCACCCCTTTCCTTATTTCTATTTCCTCCCGTCTCATGAAAACCTTCGGCCCTCTGTTTGCGCCGTCTGTGTTTCTCCCTGGGAATCCAAGGACGACGGCACGTGACGAGAAACAATGAAGCGAACAATGGCACGGGTCGACAATGCCCGTGCCCGAAAATTTACTGCCGCCTTGCCAAAATCCTTCGGGGGGCCTCTCACCAGCCGATCACGACCGCGTCTGCTCATCGTCGCAATTCCGCCACGCGTCCGACAACGCTATGAGCCCTGGCTGACGTATGCTGATGTGCCCCCGCCTGCGAGCGGATTTCCAGCCGATGACAGCGCGGAGCATAACTCGAACGCTATCGGGGAAGTCACTTTAGCGATTGATTCGACAGGAAATATTTACGTTATTATAGGGGAAATTAAATTTACTAACATTTTGATATTCACGTAAAATTAGCATTAAACAATATTTATTTGATCTATATTATTTATTTTGTCGAAAGTGTCAATATAATTTTAGAAATTTATTTCTGTATTAATAACGTTCTTTCGTAAATGTTTTATATTTTAAAAGCTGAAGCCATGAGAGATTATTGATCAATTTTCCTTTTTCTTTTTAATTTTAGGATACACATTGACATCTTCCAAAAATAAAATTAGATTTCTCCGCCTCCATTTAGATTCATTGCGTCACTCATATTATTCTTAGCTTCGCATTTGTCTCTGCTGTATAAATAAATATAAATCGAACGGGAAAGAATAATATTAACCCTTTGTGGTCGTATGTCTACTCTCAGTCACCAAATCAATTTATTTATCTTTATCCATCTTTTTAATTTTATATAAAATGAAAAGATATTATTTTGTTACATATGTTTAAACATTGAAACGGAGTTGATAAATTTTGTTTTTCCTCCTTATTACTGTCCACTGAAAAAAAATTAATTACGACCAGCATGACTTACGTATAAATTTAATACGACCGCAAAGGGTTAATAGCATTTCTCCTTCTAAAAGTGAAAATTGTATTTCCTTTTTATCTCTCAGTTTAAATAAAAATCGACAGTGTAACGATCACAAATCTACCAAACATTTAAAACACGTGGAAGACTGAAGAATAATGTTCTTTCATTAAAAAAAAATCTAAAACGATGCAACAATTTTCCATTTGCAATAGAATAACCCCTGAAGAAACGTATTCGCAGGCTGTTCTTACATTAACCCTTTGCACTCGAACGGTGACTCTGAGACACTATTAAAATTATTTCATTATGTTCCAAAATAATTTTTATAACAATCAAGTTTAGATTTAAAGCATTGTTGAACAGTAAAACTGTTGCTGTGAGTCGCAATAATAAATTTCGTACCGCATAAAAGCGCACTTGCATAGAATAGAAATACTGTGAGCCAGGAATATTATTTCATAATTATAGTTAAAATGGCTTCGAGTGCAAATGGTTAATTTTACAAATGGAAAACCAAAATAACAATTCATTCGTAATACGCTGTTCCTACGTTCCATCTAAGCCTTCCCTCCCCCTAATGACAACACGAATTTATTCCCAGCACATCTCGACCGCCAGAGCGAATCCCGGCCGTACGAGGGAAACGAACATGCGGTTCACGTTCAGTTCGCCCGAAAATCCTCCTTACGGTCTCATCCGGCGCGTGTTTGGTATCTCGCGAAAACACGAGACAGTACTTTCGCGACAAGCCACGTGGCAGCGTGGCACAGGTGTACACGCGGGACTCGCGCGCACGCACGCACGCACACACACGCGCGCGCGCGCGCGCGGCCGGCTAATGAGTAGCCGGGAAATTAGACGACACCGGTGCGCAGCGACACGTCTCTAATGTCGGTCGCGGTCCTTGCCTCCCTTTGGACGCGCGCGCGCCTCCGGACCCGTTGTGTTTCTCGGTCGAAGCAGACGAGAGGCGCGTGACAAGTCGCGAGCATGTCGGGACGGATGCGAACCCGCGACGGAACGAAGCTCCCAAAGGAGAGGCGCGATGACTGATTAGAATGGCAGGGGATGGACGCGTTGTCGCAGCCGGAAGCGAATATAGTACCGGGTGACTCGCAGGGGTAGGTACTGCACGCGTCCTGATATACGGAATTTCGTGAATCGTCGTTCGCTGTACGTAGCTTCCAGTGATATGTACTGTTTCACGAAATAAGGTAAGCTATGCACTGTTTCACAAAATAAGGTAAGCTATGTACTGTTTCACAAAATAAGGTAAGCTATGTACTGTTTCACAAAATAAGGTAAGCTGTGTACTGTTTCACAAAATAAGGTAAGCTATGTACTATTTCACAAAATAAGGTAAGCTGTGTACTGTTTCACGAAATAAGGTAAGCTATTACTATTTATTATTTTATTTTATTACGTGAAAGTAATAAATAAATAAAGGAATAATGTAATTTCGGTCGTGTCAATCGCGCCACAGGTCTACGGCGCGTTTCAGAAATCTGATGATATTTGGTTTTAGTTATAAAATGTCTAGTTATAAACAGCTACAAAATGTCAGGTTATAAACAGTTATAAAATGTCTAGTTATAAACAGTTATAAAATGTATACTTATAAACCGTTATAAAATGTTCATTTATGCCGACAAGACGAACGAAGAATGTAGGTAAAATCAAAACAAAATAAATAAAAAATAAATAAATAAATGCGAAACGATTAGGAAAAATGAATATTCGCGAATGCACGCGTTCCCTCGCAATTCAATGAATTAGCAAACATACGCGAAAGCGTAAAGAACGACGGTCTGCGCGGCAACGCGGATAAAAGAAAACAAAAGCACTCGATCGACGAAGGAATTGAATGCGCGACGCTTGGAGTGTACCCACTCGACTCGACAACCGGCTCCTCCTCTGCCGTGTTTACGATTCATAATTCCGCAAGGAGGCAATCGCGCGCGCGCGATTTATGGAATCTGTCGGCGTTGTAACCGATGGTTGATCGGGAACCGTTGAACCGCGGCGAACGGAATGAATTTACAAAGTTCCCGACAACGGGAGAAAAGCAGGGTTATATTGGTTTCATTAATCCGGGGACTTCCTAGCCACCGCACTCTCCGGCTTTGATTATTCATTACTCCCTCCCCTACTCCCCCCTCCCCCCAACTCCCCGTCGATCGTGCCGAGGGTAGGAGCAAATAATCGACGCGGCTGCGTTCGTGCGAAAACTTTTCGCTCGATAGGAAAACGACGGGCACAATGGGACTCGATTAATGTCGCGGAATTTCGTAGTCGATAATTATTAAAACTCAACGAGACGTACCGAACTGTTGAGCGCGGTCCGACAACAGACGGATTTAGGGTTGCGCGGGAATGCTGTAGCAACCGGCGCGATTTATTAACCCCTTTACGCTACGATTCCTTTCGCGCTGCGTTGATTGGCGCTTATTTGTCCTTAATATTTTTAGTAATAGAACCAGAGAATTTTTGTTTCTTTTATTGTGTTTATGTACTTTTGTTTCTAGACTTTGATTATTTCGATGTAGAAGAAATTAACACTTTGCAGTCGAATGGTGACTCTGAGACACTGTTAAAATTATTTCGATATGTTCCAAAATAATTTTTATATCAATAAAGTTTAGATTAAAAAAATTGTTAAGTAGCGAAATTGTTACTATGAGACGCAGGAATCAATTTAGTACGCATAAAACTGCACTTTATTGCATACAATGGGAATACTGTAAGTCAGAAATTTTATATCAAATTTCCAGATAAAATGGCTTCGAGTGCAAAGGTTTAATAATGTTCATATTTAGTGGATCTTGCATGAAATCTGTGTCACGTGTCTGACTCGTTATTGTAGTGTAAAGGGTTAAACGTTTCTACAAGAATCTACTGCGCCGCTTTTGTATTCTGTTGTCAGTGATAAAATTGAATAGACAGAGCTTTATAAATAACAGTTTACATAATATACTGCCTGAAAATTAATAAACGGAATAGTTGTCTTTGCATCCAGATTTATTAACGATAACACACTGATTTTTAGTAAAGCTTATTACACGATTTTATTCATTATACCAAAAATAAATAGATTAAATGGAAAATAATGATAATAAATAACATATTTAATTAATTTGAAAATATTCTTGCACTATTATCAACTTATTACATTTATTAAAAAAAAAACAAATAAATGTCTATACAGTTTCTGTATCTTCCAATCAACGAAGAATTAGTTGCGTATAACCGGTTGCAGATGTTTCCAAAGTGGCGAGTTGCTCGCCAATCTAGTCGTTATTGAATTTTATTGTTCTTCAATGTTATTGCGACTGCCTAGTAACCAGATACGAGCTCCGGAGGTCATTTCGCGCAACTTTTATCGTAAGAGCAACACGAGTCGAGGTACCGTGTGCGCGCCGTGCATCGCGCGTAACTGGTCGAAACAATGGCATGTAACTGAAGTTCCGAGAAACTTTAAGGTAATATTCTCGGACAGGGAACCAAGTATATTGCGAAAGAACGCGGCAATCGCTTCCAGCAATGAAAGATAAAGAATTGATAAAAAGTTGACGTTAAACTACTCTATAAACATTGATATTGTACCTGGAGGACGTTATTTGACAATCAAACGAAACAAACTGTACAAGCTCACATACAATATGTTAAATACTCTGACAACTAAGTATTGACGGACAAAAATGTTGACGAAAAGAAAATGCAGTGTAAATAAAAAAATACATAAATAAAAAGCATTAATAGTAGGCTATTTAATGAGTAAGAAGCATCCCAAATTTTATCTGTGAACTTACGCAAGGTAAAAATTTTATGAAAATAAAAAATAAGCTATTTCGAATTTTATTCGCTATTTTATTTTATTCCGAAGTATTATCTATGAAAATTATGCGCGAAAGATGTCAAATGTAAAAGTAGTTCTGTACAACCCCGTCTTTTCCTATGAACACACGGATTTCTATCGAAACCACTTTGCGTTGAATTCTTGCGTGATTCTTACGTAACTATAATTTCACGGAAAATCGTAGCCGCGGTTATCCTAATCGCTCGTTCGAATATAACCTGCCGATAGCCCAAGGAGTTAATAGTTTGCCAGGACCGAGCGGAGAATGTGAAGCGAAGGTGGAAACAAACATCCTGATCGTGTGCTGCGCCGCAACAACTGGGTCCGTGACGTGTAGGGAACAAGCGTGGTTCTGACAGAGGCGTGCACACGGTCTCTTCAGAAAACGAAGTCAAGCCTTGTGAACTTCGCGCACGAAAATTGTAGAACGTGGCCGCATAAAGGCAGACCCCGTAACTAAGGTAGACTTAAGGCAGCAAAGGAGGAAGTCGTGTTCAAAGGTGGATAAACAGCGGCGAGAAACGTGACTATTTCCCGTTAATGGAAGTACGCTGTTTGCCGGACTCGCCGACGTTAAGTCTCCGGCAACGGCGTTGTAATTATCGCCGTTATTTGCTTGATCGTTGGGGGTCAGGCCCCCATATTTGCCTAGGGCAATCGAATTTTTGGCGGAACGGCAATTGCGGAACCCTGCACGATGAGACAACGCGATAGCACAATGCGGTACAGATTTTCTTTTTGAACTTGAATAGGTTGTTGTTGTTACCTATAGTAATAAAATAGTTGTTACCTATTTATTAATTATTATTTACTAATTATTATTAGAATGAACGTTCCTTTTCCATTGACGATAGACAAGAATGAAAATTGCATGGGAAATAACAGCATAAAATTAATTGCTCGTAATGTTTTCAATTTACTATAATTATTAAAGAATTATATTATAGAAGCTAAACTTTAATATAAAAGAAACTATACTAGGATAGTAACTATACCAAGTATATTAAGTATACCATGGAAGAAGTAACAACTATAAGAATTAATTAATGCTCTACCCAGAATATATATCGCCTTTTATTTTAATAAACAATTTTTTACAACATTCAACCTCGTACAGCAAAATGCAACAATAATCATATAACGAAATATCCAAAGCGAATTAAAGATAAACTGTGATTATGGAATCGTGCGCGCAAAAATTTCATTTAAAAATTTTGCAAGCCGTTGGTCAGACCAGCGATCGATCTGGAACGGCGGGGAGCGCCTGACACCGAAGTTCAACAAACGAAAACGAACGTAACCGTAATCAAAATTCGATCGTACCGCGTACGAGGGGGGGAGGCGCCGTGTCCGGAACACAAGTTTCGAGAGGCGTCCGATGCTGGTCGACTAGATTGATTCGCCGCAGGATTATAGGGAGCGAGGTCGGATCGTTAACACGAACCCTTTACCAACATCCTCTCCTCCTCCTCCCCCCCCCCCCTCGCCCCCTTGGACCGTGACACAATGCAGGCCACCTTGGCAGCGTCGCGCGGCGGCGGCGGCGGCGATCGTTTTATTAGAAACGCTGCGTCAGCTTCCGCGGTAACGGAGACACCTCGGCAATAACGCCGACAGCTCGTTACAACGTTGATAAAGCGCCGCGCGGGGGCTAAGCCTCGACGACGACGACGACGCCGACGACGATGCCACCGACGCGGCGGCGACAAGACTCTGAAAACTTTCTACACCTGTGTCACTCGATATACGGACGCTCGCGAGGCTGCGACTTTCCCGTGCGACGCTGTTAATCGATGTTATGGACACCGATTAGCCGTAATGCGATTAAATTCGACGCGAAAACGGAGGACGGGGATCGTTACGCGGCGCAATCGGACCTACCGTGATGGGGATAAGAGATTAGGAGATTCGACGAGGCCGGGGATTGCAACTGAGCCCCGCAATTTTTAGGGATTATGACGGAGCCCTTGAACTTGGCCAATGAAAAGTTCTAGCGATTGTTTCGCCGGTAATTAGTACACGACGCGTTGCAGTTTAGTTTCTGGTGAGAGCGTGCGACTTACGGTTTTATGACTCGATTCTTTGGAGTCTTAATTCTTTAACCCTTTTCGTACGAGTGCCGAATATATCCAACGTCCATGCGATGACCGGTATAAATAACAGAATTTTATATAAATATCTCTTAATATTTTATATAAATATCTCTTAATATTCTATATAAATATCTCCAAATATCTCTTAAGCTACAAGCACTGCTTTTGTTTAAAAAACGTCATTTTATTAAGCACAGTTTTTATTTAACGCTTAGAACAATCTTTATATAAAGGAGGATGATTGACCATGTACGATTTTTCGCCGCGACGCTTCGTTTAGCAAGAGTGTCACGGCGGATAGAGCGCTCGTACCGAAAGGGTTAAAGCTTACGAGTTTCAATAACACGTGCCACAAAGAACAACAAATATACAAATAACAGTAAATGTAATCTTATTCATTGGATTAACCAAAACCGATCTTAAATCGTGTAACATTTATTATTAAATTCGAAATTATGTTCTGTCTCTTATGCACACACAAAAACAGTTACTGCGAGAAAGTTATACAAATTGATTTAATGTTACATATGCGATTTATCTACGATTTTATTCTGATAAGCGGAATGGCCAGTTTTCCAACGATTTTATTTCAGTGGATATTAATATTTCATTTTGATATTCAATATGGATTTTCATAATCAAGCAAGCGACACTGTTCAAATAATTCCAATGTTTCAAATATACATATATAAGATTAAATAAATGAGAATAAATAATTGAGGCATGCTAAAAATCGTGAAATCATTATTATCTTTGCACAGAATCTCTTCTTCAATTTACTGTTTAGCATAAATGCAGCTCCGTTCTTGTAAGTCTAAATAAAATTCTGATTCCGCCGATATTTAAACATTTGTGTGAACGTAGACACAGAATAAATATAAATTCTATTTTCTTTTGGTTTTTAGTAATTATTACAGTCGGCATAATTCTGATCGTTGCAACTGCGAAGAAAATAGTGCGGCAAGGGGTTACCTGTTCCAAATCGATTTCTGGGCGCATTGTTTTCTTAGATTTCAACCAGACGATGATCTAAAAATAAATGCTAAGTGAAGACTTAGCTCATGTCGCTTTTCATAATTCTACATCTGTCTCCTCTATCCACTCGCAGAGAGGATATTTTCGGTTGATCCTAAGGATCGCATCGTATGTCCTTAAATAAGACAATATCCGATGGATCGATAATTATACTTAGTAACAGACATTCTATTAAAAGAGTTCTAGTGAAAAAACAATGGAAAATATTCAAATAAGGATAAATATTCGATGAGACAAGGGTTGAACAAAAACGTTTCATATTTTTCGTCATTGTAAACCGATGTAATTTTTGCAAAAATTCGTTGTCCAATTATTGTCCAATTATATGTTGTCTAATAATTTATACTGATTTGTAAACTGTGTATAAATTGAATCGACTGAGTGTACGCTGTTTTTTAAGAATAACAAGAATAACAATTTAATGACACTTTCTGCCATTTTTATTTCAGCTTGTGTTTCAATAAATAATTTAGTTCAGTCGTTTCGTACGAGAAATTTCGTCGATTAAGTAAAACAAATTGTTGTTGCACTAGGTGCAAAAGATAGATTAACCCTTTGTGCTCCGTTGTCTCTTCTCAGGGGACACCGTGATTCTAGTATACAGTCACTCACGAAAGTACGCCCCCCAAAAATTATTGTTCTAAAGAAAATAAACAACAATTAAGTATAATACTGTATTCCAAAATTAACTTCTCGCGTTTCAAAAATTTATTAAATTTACTAGATCCTTCACATTAACACACAAAATATCAACACACGAAATTATAAGAAACAATATTGATTTGCAAATATTCCTCGATGTCTACAAATTCATATAAATCAAATATTAATATAGCATCTTACTTTGTTACAAACTTACGAAATAAATTTATCAAATCACGTTTCCCCGGGCTTAGAAAAATACCCGGGTTATATAATATTATATTTATTTATATAAATACCCGGTATATAAATATTATATTATTTATATAAATACCCGGTGTATAAATATTATATTTATTTATATAAATACCCGGTATATAAATATTATATTATTTATACAAATACCCGGTATTATATAATGCTATACATAAAGGCTCGTAACAGCTGGTAGGTAACATTCATGATGACAAAGGGTTAACAGAAGTGTTAACCTGACAATAATATTACGCAATAATATTCCCCGATAATAATAACGAAAAAGATGTGTATACCTTGAAATACGAACAAATGTTTTATGACGAGCGTAGAAAAAGCTTCGTCGATGTTTTCACGTTGTAAAAAGCTTGCCGAGAGCCGTCCTTATCTGAACAGTTTTCACGAGACACCCGCCATAATAAGTTAGAAATAAAAACTAAGAAAGAGGCGGCGGCGACAGCGACGGCGGAAGAAGACGAGAGAGAGAGAGGGGGGGGGGAGGGGGAAAAAATTATTAGTCGACGGCGAGTCCTCTGTGGCTCGTAGTCCAGGGGCCGAGTATTACGTTAAAGTCGCTTCTTATGTCTAAAGCCTTTTTCATGGCCAATGCATGACCCCTGGAAGAGAAGTCTCTATAAGGGGACGTGGCACGCGATCCATCTTTCATGAAACGCATACCGCGGCGTGCAAACCGTCGCGCCGCAGCAATAACGACGGCTTAGGGGCATAAAGTCTGCCCTCTCTCTCTCTGCCGAGAAACCGTCCGGGCGAGGAGGGCCGAGGGCCACGAGGGAGGGAGGGAGGGAGGGAGGGCCTTACTGCTGCCGAGGTTCCCGAATTCCCGCGAGATTGAACCCAAGGTCGAGTACGCCCGGCTACACCACGGAAACACGAACGTGCCGCTAATATTGCGCGGCTCGGTGAAGCACACCGCCGTGCACGTATCCTGTGTTCACTCCTCTGCCAACAGTATTTATACAGGGTGGCCGGAGAAATCGGATCGCGGGACCGCGATCGTGATGTTCGTGCGCGGCTCTACACTGACCCGTGCTCGTTGCAACGATTCCTTGCCATTCGAGTTGCAATTTTTCAACCCTTAGCACTCGAGCGGCGCCAATGAAAATCGTTACGTCATTTCGAAAATAATTATGACATTATTAAAGACCATTTAAAAGATTGTTAAAACAGTTTTACGATTCACTAGACTCAATTTCATAAATTGTACTTAGTTGTATAGAATGCAAATGCAGCTGGTTGAAATAGCTATCTTAGATCTAGGCTCAAAGTGGCCTCGAGTGCAAAGGGTTAACAGTTTGTAAAGGTTGCGGATAAATCTTGCTTGTTGAACACTGTTTATACAAAATCTTAACCGGGTAGCTATCATGTGAATTATAGTGCAAAGTATTATTAATAACATCCTTGAGAGCACAGGTATGTTGACAGCAGTCACATAAGACTTATCGAAAGAAATGCATTTGGTTTTTGTTGAAACGTGTAGTTATAATAAAGTATAAACTTCAGCGCAAACATATGATAAAAAACTTATCAGCCATTCTATTGTTTTTAATGTAACAGCAATTTATTTTGCTGTTACGCTGCGCCGAAGGTTGGGCAATCCAGCAAATGATGTGAATACTCTGAGACAAAATCGACGCAGCCACCGCCTTGCGAGGGGGTTTACACACACGCATACCGAACGTACTAAATCAGACGTTCATAGGTGCGCGATCAATAATAACCATACAGCAAACATCTTGCAGCAGATTTCTTGCAAAGATTAATAAAACTAGAATAGGATAGTTGAAATGTTTGGAAGAATTTAAGAACACTTTTTCCCAATTGATAAAAACTATGAACAGAAAAGATAGATTATTTAGCTCTACTTTTATACAATTAATGAACGAAATTTTTATTCTGCACAAAAATTCGCTATTTGAGAACAATAAAAATTGTGCTGTATTAGCTGTTATCATAACGTCTAAGAAGAAAATTTTAAAGCTAACCCCTCACAGAGATTTTTAATAATACCTTGTCAAGTATAAATGTTATTCCGTTATTTTAAGCCGGAATAAAATTCTGCCCTCTTGTCATCGATATTTAATCGCTTAAGTAAAGGTAGAGAAACGTAATAAATATTTTTCCTTTTTCTTCTAAGAAATTATTGCAATAGAAAAAGTGCTCATCCCTTCTAACCATGAAGAAAATACTGCGTCATCTTCAAATTACTCTGAGAAATATTACAAAAAATTGCGGAGGAAAATATCGCGTAGAACACGGAACGAGTAAAACTGTTTTTTTTTTCAACGACAACGACGGTAATTTATAGTACTTTGTTCCGCGACACGGGGAACCGAAACCGAGAGCGGAACGATTTAAAAATATTTCAAGCGATTACTTTAATAGCGCATTGTAAATCGGATTAGCGCGCGCCAATTAAATTCGGCCCCGAACGGATGGAGCAGAAATCGGGCTACTTTAATGCAACTATGTTGCCACGTTGCTGGATTTCACCGCGATTCAATTTAATCCGGCGGAGCGCCGGCATTCCGAATATTTCGTCTAGAAGTCAAACGCATTACGAGCCTTTTTGACGAGGAGAATCATTTCATACCCGCGCGGCATGCGCTAACATTTGTCGAAACAATTTTCCCGCCCCACCGTGGAACATGCTATCGGCGAATAAATTTCACTGCTGCGCCAAATGCTAAAACGGCGAAATAAACGAAACGACCGGCCGGATGGCTGCGCATGTTTATGATAGCTGTTGATAGCTCGGTATCCGATTAATTTATAAAAGTATATTTTATTTAATAGACGCATAGGTTTTACGATTGCTTTCGTTGATAATTATTGCGGTCACAGAGTCTATTAATTCATAGAATGAAAGACCTTCAAAATAAACTTTAAATTCAACAATTATTTACATTAATGTATTATCATGTTAATCGAAATTGAATTTCTCCATCGGACCACGTGGTAGTTAATACATTTACATTACATATACAGTATGACTTTATAATATTATATCTCTAAACGCGTACGACTATAGGGAACAGTGGTAATGGAAATCATTTTGCGGTTGTTTCACTGATTTACCATGGATTATCTCTGATTGTCTCATTACTCCCACTTATTACCATATAGAACACGAAAATCAGCGAATTTAATGAGACTGACAAAGCATAATTAGAGGAACCACGACGTAATTATCAACGTAATAATTATTAATAGACAGAGAAGCTTCCTAAAGTCGTACTTAATTGAAATAAAAAAGTATACACAGTCATGCTCGGCAAAATATGCTTTGGCACATTAAACACCTGCGTCAGTCACCGGTGATTAACAGATTATATTTTCATTTCTGTTCGCATCAGTCTCTTTTGATTTTATTCTATTCTTCTGTTAACACTTTATCGACCGGTAGCCTATAAATCGGCTTTTGCCCCCGATCGGTAGCCTGTGAATCGATTGCCATAGTAACCCTTAATTTGTTATCTATTATTGAGAAAAATTGGTTAAATTGTACTACAAGCTTCAACATTATTAGATAAATTTTTAAATATTAAATAGCTTTCGCGATTAGTAAGATAAATAAAATCAAAATAGAAACGAAAAATTTTACGACCAGATGACCGGTCGATAAAGTGTTAATATATTCTAAATAATCTAGAAATTATAAAGATTATATCCAAGTATTACTTGTTATCTAAATATAATTTAAGTAACTTCATGAGTACAATATCCAATTAAAATAATATACTTGAAATATAATACTTTATTGTATAACCTTGAAGATACAGATGCATTACTCGCATTATTCAAGTAAAAATTCAAAAGAATTTCTACACCACGGTTCTGACTTCTGTTCGACTCAGTTTGGCGTTCTTCGAACCAACGACTGCATTGCCTAGGTCATACCGAAGTTATTCGGAGACTGGCAAGAATAATCGTGACGGCGATCGCGACAAGGCGAACCACTTGCGACTAACTGAATATACATATAAATAACATTGGCCCGAATTCGCGGGGGACGCGCGATACATTCCGCGACACAATAACTTTTTTGACGCAAATACAAATCCCGGCTCGACGCGCCGACGATATATTCCTGGATTTCGCGGGCAAACGCAATTCGCGTAACAGGACGTTCTCGTATCTCCTCACGGATACGATTGCCAATCTGCGCGCCGACGATTTGTTTCACGGACTAACGCGTCAATCGTCGGATAATCGACGGTGATCCGCGCCGGCGAAACCTTCCGACTTCGAGCGCAAAAATCAAAAAAAAAAAAAAAAAGAAGAAAAAACGCCGGAATGCGAGAGCAGACCGCGGACATCAAAGGGACGGAACTCGCGATGAGATTCGCGGGGGGAGGGGGGAAAAAAAAATGAAAATTAGGTTGAACCGTGGGCGGAACCGCGGCGACGCGAAAACCTAATTACCCTGGGACCGGGACCGGCGATAATCGAAAATCAACGATCCACTGTTCCCAACGTAAATTCCCGTTCGTTTGCGAGGAATCGGCGCCCCCCCGAACACGTGATTTATATTCCCCCAAAATTCGTGGGGAGGGAAAGTATTGCGCGGGTGCCGGCGTATAACGAGGACGAAAGCGGGAGGAGAAAAAAAAAAAAGAGAATCGAAAGCAATTATGCAGATTTGCTTTGGTCGGACGGGCAGCGGGCGCGAGCGCGCGGCTCCCGACGGAAATCGCGTCATCGATGAACCAGTTTTCCCGGGGCGGAACAGCAAATCGAGAACAATCGCCGCACGGAATTAAGATTTACCACTCTCTGGGGCGGCCGCGCGGAGGGTAGCGCAGCGCTGCCGCCGGTACCGCTCGATCAAACTGAACGACGTTTTTACCAATGCAATGCCGGGGCTATCAAACGATCCGCGCAGGTGGCTGAACCGCATTTACCGGGTGCATGCCGGCGCGCGTTCGACGAACGGGAAAGAACGCTCTGATCGTTGGTTCGCGCGGGGTTCGAATACACTCGCGCCCTGGAAGGATGCATAACGTTTTTATTGCGCGGAGTCAGTCACGGAAAAAGAATGCTGCCGTTTCTCCCGCCGGGATTGTGTAAGTCAAAATGAAGGCCGGAAACGGAATTGTATCGCGCGATCGCGCGAACATGAACTCCTCTGTTAAACTTTATTGTTCGGCGCTGTTTATACGTCGCTCCTATTTTTTCAAAAATCGTGCTGCAAAGATTAGTTCAAGAATATAGTTTTCAATTCGTGCGAGGTTCCTTGGAAATTGAAATATATAATCATTTGCGCTTGAAGATGCTTTAACTCCTAGCCCTTTACACTCGAAGTCATTTTAACTCCAAGTTCAAATTTATTTTGTATGACCAAAAGTACCTCCATTATAACAGTTATACTTTTAACAGTTCTTTAAGAATAAACAGATTTAACAATGTGGCAAAATTTTTAAAATTTCGTGCAACAATCTTGAGTGATGTCTCAGTCACCACTCGAGTTCGATGGGCTAGAAGGTTTCTATTCTTTGCGTAATTTGGTCTTCTCTTTGGTTATATTGAACGCTGACTCGTGCTAGCTTGAATTATTAAATATTGATTAAATAACAGCAAACTTAGTAATATAAAAATTTTTTTAAATTACAGTAAATTACTTGTCCAACCTTATATTGTCCTCGTGTAGCTTGTCTGATCATAGCACGTCCCTATTCTACTTGGAGGATTTTAAATCAAGAAGAACAATACTATTTTGTTATTTATACCAGCAACTGTTCTATTTTATTTCTTTTGTGATAGATTGTAATTCTTATATTGCTCTCTTATTGTAATTATTATACTTCTCAAGAACAATTCTATCCCACTTGGCTGGTTATAATCTTATTCCACTTGTTTAACCGCGAAGAATACCTATTTCACTTCTCCGAGCATCTTCAGTACACTTCATCGATTGTAGATGACTTGCAGACTATAGTACCTACTTATTTCACTTGTTCATTTCTACCTGACTTCATCGAGCGCATATCACCTCTATTCCACATCATTAACCGTAAGTCATCTCTATTCCAGTTGACTGACCGTAGGTCATCGTTATTCGACTTGCCTCGTCATATATTGTGCTTGTACTACTTCATTGGCAACATATTATCCTTATCTCAATGGCTGACCAAGTATTGTCCTTGTTCCACTTATGTGATCATAGATGATTGCTACTTCATCTGTCTGTCAATAAAACCGCCTGAATTCACTTGTCTGACCATATACCGTCCTTATTCCACTTGTCCGCCTAACGCCACTTCCATTTCACTTGTCTAAACCTCGAAAATCATTCCACTTATGCGATTATAGGACTTCCTACCACTGTGTCCTTAAACTTTATAATTGTCTAAGAATTCATATTTTCAAATTTTTGTGTTTTCACAAAAGTGGTCAAAATATCAACAAAACCTCGTTCCTTCAAGTAAACTAGGATACCTAACAATTCTAATCTTCAAATATCAATGTGAGTTTTTATATAAGTAATACAAATATTTTATAAATATCAAATAAATATAAATACTTTCATATAAGTAATGCAAAATTTTGTTCGTTCAAATAAGCCAGGACACTCGACAAATCTAATTTTTACATTTCAATGTTGCGTTTTCTCAAAAGTGATTGCAAGTTTCAAATTGTTTGCTCCAATGGACGATTATGTAACATTTTACTCTATAAATAAGAGAATATAAACGTGAAACCGAGTAACTAAGTTGGGCGTGTAATCATCAACGCGAGCTCGATACAGAGCGTCTCTTTGTGGATTGGATTAAATATACATATATATATGATCTATAATCTGAACAAACAAGAACAGTAATCCCCAAAATGTTTCGTCTTCAACCTAAACGCCTCGGCTATCTACACAAACGAGAACATTTATCTCCTCGTAACAAAGACCATCAACCACGCAACCATTTTTACACTTATACGACGCTAACCTTCTGCCTCATTTATGCCAAACCTGCCTAGGTCTCCTAATCATCGAAAATGTTTACAACCACGAATCCTGTCAAGCTTGCGCCGTAAACACAGCTACAGTGGACCGTTTCAAATAAATTTTGCTAGCTCCGAGCTGGTCGCCCGATTACTCGAACGCATAGCCCAGCAAACTACCCAGTGGCAGTCAATTAGTTCTGCATCGAGTGTGGTAGCATCCTATGAGAAATCGGTTCGGCCCTATATCTCCGTGAGCCCGGGATAGCTTGCTCAATGAAACCAAACCGAACGGGGCGCGCGTTGGCCTGTCGGCGCAAAGACAGCCAGCTATCCCCTCGCTATCAAACGATCCGCGCGGCGCGCGTTCGGCCCGGATGGAGCGCTTCGTGTGACGTCAATGAGCATGAATGAACACAGAAACGATGCTCCGGCGAAGCGACGCGGAACGGAATGGCAGAATGACCGACGCGTCGGGACGCAGGGTGGACGCCCGGTGGACGGCCCGGTGGACGCCGGCGGGCGGCGGAGTGGACGACGGTCGGCGCCCGGCCACCAGAGAATTTCCTCCGGACAAAAACAAAAATCGAGTTTGGCCGGACCGGGCCGGCCCGCCGATCGGAGCCAGGGGCCGGTGCGCCGCTGCCTGTGCAGAAGGTACAAACTCGATTTAAAGCGCGACACGCGACACGCACCGACGATAACCACCACGGTTAACGACATTTCCCCGTTGGCGCGTCGAGCACCGAGTAATTTGATTGCATTGGGGCAGGATGCGGGCACCGGCAGGGGCGTCGGGGGACAGGGGGGGATCGGTGGGGGTGGGGTGGGGCGGGGGGATGCCGGCAGGGGGGCTGACAGGGCCGGGGACAACGGGAGAGCCCGAGAACACACCGTTCACAGAGCCGATAATACGACGAGCACGCGACAGAATTTTCTGTTTGCCCGAGAACCCTCCTCTCCGCGCGGCAATATATGTCATCCATAATGCCCGTCGATGATTCTTCTTCCTGCTTGTGCTACGCCCGATTTCTGTATCTCGGCTGACGCAATTATTCCTGGATATTCGGCAAAGCGGTCAGATATACGAATTAATCTTTTGCGCGCGGATGTCCCTCTTTGACCGTGACGAAAGTGTTGGCGATCGTGGTAATTTTGCGATTAATAATTATCGTTTTAACACCAGATTTACCAGACCAGTCAAAATCACTGGTTTTGCAATTTCAATTCAAAATTCGCATCGCATGTAACATTTTCTTTCCGAAATGATATCATGACTTTTGTAGCTATAACTAAAGAATCAGTTTTATGAACTTTATGTTGCTTGATATGTATTCGTAACAAATATACTTTTTGTTATTGACACTTATACCAGGAGCAGTCAAAATGACAATTAAGCGTCTAATTAATTGATAATTTCTATCAATCTATTTTTGTATTACAATTAATATTACAATTAATATTTAATAAGTAATAATCATTCTGATCTTGGTAGAAATAGGTATACCAAAATTGCTGGTAAATCTAGTGTTAATCGCTGGGACTGTTACTAATGACAGAAAAATTAAATATAAATTTCCTATTATATTCCCTTCCATCCTGTAAAGTTAAAAAGTTGAAAATTGAAAAAGGAAACCCCCATATAATTTTTGTTGATAACAGTAACATGATACTAACTATATAATACTATCTAATCAGTGATTTGCTAAACAAGTCACACCGAAATATATGTCTCTGCAAAAATAAATTCGTTAATATTGAAATTCCAGGAAATAACAACGAAGTCAATATAGATCCAAGGTGCATTGAAATAATAAAACAATAAATCGACTTCTGTAAAGATTATAAAACTTTGAATGGACATTGTAGTATAAAAATGTTATCGCAAAATAGATGAATTTTTGTAAAACATTTTTGACGAACACGTTCGCTCCAAGCAACGTATCTGTGCACGATGAAAATATCGTATTGCAACAAAAACCGTCGATCATTGCTGCGGATGTTCCAAAAAGAAACAGAAATAAACGTAATATTTCGGACGTTAACATTCCCGCGAAAATCATACTGTATGCAATTGATTTTAAACGACGATGTCGAGAAGTGCGACACGTTGATTGGTTAAAATAAATACATTATTGCAAAACAATGTAAATATCTGCAGAAAAATATTTGGAAAAACAAGTGCGATACAGAAGCTGTCCTCTAAATTTGTATCCCGCATCGATCGGCGGTTCTGCAGTTTTCACGAACTGCGAACCGCGGTATCGATAGAATTTCCCGAAGCAGTGCATTATTGACGAACTCATCGCGTTTCATCGTTGAAAAGAAACTATTTCTTATTTCCAGAAGAAGAAGGAGAAAAAGAACGAAGCGATAAAGGCCAGCCTTTATCCAGCGAACGCGACGGCATCCGGGAAACGTTACGTTCGTAAAATATTTACGATATGCGCGTTCTTGGACTTTTATTCCTCATTGGTGCCGCGCCTGGATATTGTTTCGTGGATGTTATCGTTTTAGCGTAGCTAGCGGAACTGCGCTCGTAGATCGGGAATCGTGTGAAAATAGCCGGAAGATGTGAACGCAATAAGACACGTCCATTTATTATCTACGCGCCCTGTGTAGACCGTGTTCCCGTGTTTATTGATCCCTGTTTCTTACTGCGCTCTCCCTCTCCCTCCCTCTCTCTCTCTCGCTCTGTTCTCTGCCCCGCCTCTATATTCTACTTAGCCAATTTCAAGCTGCCGCTGTAGAATCGACCGAAAGTAAGAATATATGTATCGAGTATTTTTCTGCGCCGCGAGCAAAAACTATTCGCGGCAAAAAGAAGAGTAGAATCTACGATGCGAGGCAGCAGTGTGAACAGAGTACTCGCGATTTTTCCAACGAATGTCTCTGAAAACCTGTCCGAGGTGTACTGTCATGCTGCGTCACCCCTAAGATAAGCGCCGAGCGAAACAGGATGAATCCTGCCCTGTTTTGCTGAAATTAGAAAATTTGGTCTATTGCGTATTCGAATGCGGCGAGACCCAAGTCCACCCGGTAGAAACGCGTAAAAGGAGTCGGAGCTCAAAATGCGCCACTCTTAACCCCATAGAGTACTTTTATCTTCGCAATAGTTAAATAATTTTCCGATTGGAATAATTTGTTAGAGGAGAAATAAAATTAATATTTACAGTGTGCTTACGATTACTTCAGCGCTTAAATAGTAGTGGCAAAATGACAGAATTTTATTTCGACTTAGAAAGACGAAATAACATTCACACTTGACAGGTTATTGTTAGAAATCCTAATCACGAATCAGACTGGTCGAAGTACGGTAAGGGGTTAAATCCGTGTCAGCCTAGTGCAGATCTGTAAACTGGAGAAGTTATCAGGAAAATTCTATCCGTTCTGAAAAAGAAAGAAAACGATAAATTTTGTGTGCACCTAATATTTAAATTGAATATAATCGTAACTTATGTCCTGTTGCCAGCGTGACGGCGATTCATGAATTTTTGAGAGGTATACGTCGCAAATGAAATGGCATTAGCAGACAGAACTTTCCGGTAGACCTAATATTTTCTTGTGCATTCTGTTTTGTGACCTACTCCAATAAAACTCCACGCTATTAAGAAAAAGTAGGATATTTTCTCGAGCGACCTTACATCCTTTCCTCCATCACGGCGTAACAGTACTCTGAATCCGAACGACGATCCCGTCTGTCACTGTCCATGCGAAAACGGAAGCCTAAGAATTTTCGCCGATCTCGGGGAAAAACTAATAACGAGCCTCGCAAATGGTGCGACTCTAACGGGCGATCTAATTTCGCGCATTCCTCGCGCGGAGTCATTAATTTGTCAAGATGATCCAGGCTGACGGGAAATCGTAAAAGGCGGTGTGCTAATGATTGACCTCGTTATGAGTTTTTTGAAACACGCTCCCGCGTCGGACACGTGGCGTCCCAAGAAATTATCCCATGGAACACGGGCGAAACTAATGATCCAGGTTTCCGCGATAAATATAGGCGAGAGGGAAAAACAATCCCCGCGTACCGGGCAAACAGAAGCTCGACGGAAGAAAAGGGCTCGAAGAAAATGATTGACTACGCGTGGTCACAAGTGTATTGTACCGAGAAATCTAATTTAAGTTAGAACTTTGTATGTGTTGAATGGTTGTGAGGGATGAAGCACTCGTGTAGTGTGAAGCTTGTGTAAATTACTATGGTTAGAGGACGATAGAAAAAGGGCGCGGTGGAAGAAATATAATTACAATTGTTAGTGCCTAGCATTAATATTGTTTATGAGACGGTCGTGCCTAGCCGGCTATTTTTGAGCTTAGGACTTTTGGCTAACAGCTGCTACGCAATTTAGACTTGAATTTATTTTCCTGCCAAGAGAACGCATACTTTATTGCTTAACCCCTTGCCGTACCATTTTCTTTAAAATTGAATGACGTTCCGTACTCTGGATATGTTGGTTTTCAAAAAATACAGAAATTCGTCGTTCTGCTTAACAATATGTACAATATAATTTATTTGTTCTCTCCTTTATCATTTACACATTTAAACCCCTTGTTACTCCACAATGGGATTGACGTGTCATCCATTGCAAAATTTCTACGTTAAATGCTATTTCGTTGTCTTTGCCACAACGTATATTGTTCCAGCAAATGGACTGGTTATTTTAATATAATTTTAAATATCATTTTTCCCGAGCATTGATACGGAAATTTAGTTGTGCAATACAGAACGAAAACATCGAACGCACTCAATGAATTGTAATTAACATAGATATTCTAATGCTGTGACCAATTATACGCAAGCGAAACGTGAATATCCACCGAATAATTATTAGTTTCTATCAACAACGATTACCGTTACGGACGAAATAAATGATACTTAACTATGAATTTCAACTTGGTCTACGTTTCCAGTATACAGCGAACGATCTCTTTGGCCATATAATTAATTAGATAACAGCGTATAATGAAAACTGGCGAACCGAATAATTAACGACTGTTATCAACAACGATTATCTCTGTCGCGAAAGATATAAATGATACTTTAAGTGGCGTTTGCGAACGATACTTAACCCTTTCGCTCCGAGGGACGTATACATGTATGCGCCCTCGAATAATAACCATTTATATGTTTATATATTTATATTCATATTTTACATAAGATACTTTTGTTAATCAACAAACAGTTGGCCGGAATATTTAAAAAAATTAATTATGATTGCAAACTTTTATATTTTAGGAAGCAAAATGGTATTACTAAATATAATAAATATCATTGTAGAATTCCGTACCACACTGTCAACTACTCGGTAACGCGCTTCGTAGCGAAAGGGTTAAGCGTCGGGGTTAAACGCACGCTCTATTTTTTCCAGAACGGAACATTTCACGGAAATCGGCATGCAACAGATGTCAGAGCCGCGGCTGTTAAATCTACGCGGAAAACGCGTCGCGACCGGAAA